>NC_025702.1:19781816-19819524 GCF_000633955.1 Camelina sativa
AACGGAGACGGAGCAGAACCAGGTGTATCCAACGGTGATAAGAACATACCGAGGAATCTCCGGTCCGGCGAAGTATCGGAGCGTGGAAACAACTAATCCAAGGGTTAGAGGCAACGAGATCAGATAGAAAACCCACATCTCTCTCTCTCTCTCGATGCACTAGACTCAATCAATCAAATTAACGAAAAATATAAAACAACCGGAGCTTTTCAAAGGTATCGATTTACGCCGGCCGCGAGATCGCTCGACTTGTCTGTGTATGTTAGCGCGTGAGAGAAACGCGCCGTTGAGAGGAAGGTCTCTCTCTTGTTGTTGTTCCGTTTTCGTTTTTTTCCACTTTCAGGTTGTTGGTTCGATCTCGGTTCGGTTCATCGACGAAGAAAAAAGAAGTAGAAGAAAGAGCTATTAGGAAACGTAAATATTTAACTTCGTTGAGAAGAATTAGTCCGATTAATAATAAATAATTTTATCTTTTCAATTATTTTTTTTTATCAAGATTAAATAATTTCAACCATCAAATCTAAATTAATATTATTTTTCCGTTATGAAAGATACGCCGGATTTAATGAAAATCTGATATTTTTTTTTTTAAGTCATTAAATTAATGTCAGTTGTTTTCTGAAGGAACATACAATTTATATATATATTTTTTTTGTTAAAAAAATGCTTAATCCTTTGCGCAGGCAAGAAGTTTTGTGATCATGCTGCGCATTTTCGTAGGATATGTATGTGTTTTTTTTTCTTGCTTTTTATAGTTGTTATTAATTAGTGGTTTCTTTTAAAAAACTAACTTCATTATTGATTTAATAGAAGAAAATCAATTTCAACAAAGCCCTAACTAATGATATTTTTTGATAGTCAGGAACTGGGCCTGGTTACACCTACATCCAAAATACTTTGATGAATTCAATATGGGCCTAGTTACACCTATAGCCAACATCCAAACTATCCAAGATATATAGTTTTATCATTGTAATGGTTTTTGATTAAAAGAAAACACAATATTGTATGTTAGTTTGGTTTGATACTTTTTGATATAAACACTTTTAAAATAGCCGTGTGAAGAAATATAACATGATTCACGTTTTCCAAACGTGTTGCTGTTGCCAGGTCAGCGCTAACCTACTTGATTCATGTCCGATATTGTGACTTGTATCCAACAAATGTCTAATTCGTAATTGACAAGATTCACTTTTATATACGCGTTCCCACTTACCTATTTAAATTAGTAGTTCATTTATTCGTTCATCAACTAAAGCATCAGAGATTGTCAGATTCCTATTACTCTTTTAATCCTCTCTGATTAAGATAGTCAACCAAATCTGTGCACTGTATTCCTGTTTTATAAAAGAATGCATACCACATCGACCGTTCGTACTCTATCCATATCTCCTTAGCCATATCCAACGGCAAATTGATGATAGAGCCGACAAGATCATCATGACACGTTTAGGTTTTGTCTACCGGTTATCACCGTCCATGACTCATATATCCTGCAACCGGAAGAATCCTATACTGTAACCCCCACTTCCCATTTCCCTTTGTTTCTTGGTACTTTAACAGTACTATCACTTTTATTTTTCAAGATGCCATAGTAATTGATTTAAGTACTACTAGTGGGATCCAACCATACCTAAATGCACAAATTAAAACTACCAAACACGTGTGGAACTCAAATCTTACTGAACTGATGAAAGTACCTAAAATTAAAACTAAATCTTGACCTTCAACTTAAAAAAAAAAAACTGAAAGTCTTTAGATATTTATACGAAGCTATATTATTTATACCAAACTCAATATATCAAAATTTATTTGAATTTTATACAAATATAAACTATAAAGAGGATTGAGCAACTCTTTTAGACAGTTCCAAAGAGTTTAATTACACAAATATTTAATTGATCTAAAATTTGAAAATTAATACTAACTACATTTTAACTCGCGGTACACCGGTTGTATATAATTTTTTATTATTATTTGTATTTATATTTTATTTATTTGTTAAATATTGGAGGTTTTCCAAATTTAAGAATAACTAAATTTTCCGACCGTTTGTGCGGCTAAAATTTTACATTAATTTTTTAACTCGCAATATACTTCATGACTATTTGCTAGTTATATTTAGTTTGTTTTACTTAGTGTTTGAGATTCTATTTTGATTTTTAATTATTATAACGAAAAAATAAGGGATCTAAATACATAGTAAGTCATTTATACGCTATGACTAAGTCACATTTTTCCTAATAATTTAATTATTTTACACGATTTAGTTAAATCAACTTAATTTTTATATGTGAAATATTTTAATATTAATAGTGTTGACAAATAATAAAATGAGGAATTAACCCGTGTTAGCACAAATTTAATAATATTTATTAATTCTAACATGTCATTTTTATAACTCATCTACTATATAACCATATTATATACTATTTTAAAATATTTTCATTTTACATGTTCGTAATATTTTAAAATTTTATTAAGTTTATATATATTAATTATAATATTTAAATAAATGTGAATCGAAGTTTTTCTTACGTTAAGAATCAAAGCTCACACGTTTTGGACAACAAAATAAGAATCAAATTGTTGTTTTCTTTGTTTGCAAAAGATTCAGAGATATAATATCTTCAATACAAATAGAAGGTGAGTTAAATATATTACAGTTTCTGTTTTCATATTGATTCTGCTGTATTTTTTAGTTGGTATGATATGTAAAATATTTAGAAAATAAAATCTGAAGTAATGCTAGTTTTGGAAATACTCTAAAGATTAATTTTGTAAATAATTTTTTAAATAAATACAAATAAAGGATAGAATCTAAAATGTAATTCAAAAATGTATATATAGATTATGAGTCCAGTTTATAAAAAGAAAAATATATTACTATTAAATAGTAGCTATTATATATTACTATTAAATGTATATATAGATAATAGTAGTGAATAAAAAACGAAAAAAAGAGAACATTTCTCGAATAAAACTGAAGGCGCATATAAACTTTATAAATAGCGGCTATTATTAAACATCTTATATTATATATGACTAAATATAGCGTCCGTATTTGATTCTCTTTAAGATATTAAGATCAAGAGTGAGAGTGAGAGTGAGAGAGCTATGTCGTCGTCGGCGGTTGAGTTTGTGGCGGAGCAGCGGAGATGCAACGACGATGGAAACGGCGGAGAGACGGTAAAGAAAGACGAACTTGATCATTTGCTTTCCAAACCGTCGGCTCCAACAATTTCTATCCCTACGGAATCTTTCCTCAGAGCAGCAACTTTACTCAAGAACCAGGTGCGTAAGATAAGGACGTGACGCCTCACACGGCTAACGTAAGCCAGATCTCTGTACGTTGGCTCATATATGTTTCTTGGTCGATGTATATGTAGGTTGTGGAGGC
The DNA here is from genome assembly GCF_000633955.1 of Camelina sativa. NCBI lineage: Eukaryota > Viridiplantae > Streptophyta > Magnoliopsida > Brassicales > Brassicaceae > Camelina > Camelina sativa. The sequence goes on from NC_025702.1 coordinate 19,785,217, forward strand.
CACGTGGAAAGGCGGTGTCGAAGCTCTTGCCCCTGCTGGTTCGGGTCCGGTGCTGGATCCGACTGTGTACACAGGACTACTAGGCACAGCGTTCACCTGCTTGAAGTCGTACGAGGTCACGATGAACCATCAAGATCTGCTAACTTGCGCAGAGATAATCGACAGGTGTGCTAACGTTGCACGTGCCACGACCAGGTGAAAATATCTTCGCCACTAATAAGTTCCTTAGCCGAGTAAACATCAAATAAAAAAAATGTAATCTGATCACTATGAAGAATATTTTGAAAATAAAATTCGAATAATTGCCTGACAGAAAAACACATCAAGGCAGATTAAGTAGCAAGATTGAATAGTTACAAAGATGTCACTTTTATCCAATTATTGTCGTCTATAACAGTATAAACACTAACATGAAAAGTATGTAAATCTTGAACCAATGAAATAATATCTACACACTCAAAATTGAATTGTCGTTTTGTAAGTAAAATAATTAGATTTTCATGAATAGGCACGTGACGTTTTTATGTGGAAGAGGAGGAGTTTATGCGCTTGGTGCAATCGTAGCCAATTACAGAGGAAACCAATCAAAACGTGACTACTTCCTTGGTCTTTTTCTTGAGGTTCCAATCCTTTTTGACTTTTTACTATATTACCACCGATTCACTGTTTTTATCCAACGAGATTTGTTCTATAGTTAACATTGATACAAGAAACAATTCACAGTGGACTTTAAATGATTATATTCGTACAAGCAGCTCGCAGAAGAGAGAGCGTTACCAGCAGGACCAGAGGAAGGAGGATTTGGGATGTCATATGACCTTCTCTATGGAAGAGCGGGTTTCCTTTGGGGTGCTCTGTTCCTAAACCGATATCTCGGTGAAGGCACTGTTCCTGACCCTCTCTTATCACCCATCGTTGCAGCTATCTTAGCCGGTGGACGAGTTGGAGCCGCAGATCATGAAGCCTGTCCCCTGTTATACAGGTTTGCGCAATACAGTAGCTTAGTGTGATCCTATTTCGGTTTACTAGCAAGGAAATTTATCTTAGTTTTTGTGGCTCTTATTAGGTTTCATGGGACTCGATTTTGGGGTGCGGCAAACGGATTAGCTGGAATCTTGTATGTGTTGCTACATTTTCCTTTATGGGAAGAGGATGTGAAGGATGTTCAAGGGACATTGAGGTACATGATGAGTAATAGGTTCCCGAACAGCGGAAACTACCCGTGCAGCGAAGGGAATCCGAGGAATAAGTTAGTCCAATGGGCTCATGGAGCAACCGGCATGGCCATTACGTTGGCTAAAGCATCTCAGGTGTTTCCAAAGGAAAGGGATTTCCGAGAAGCAGCCATTGAAGCAGGAGAAGTAGTGTGGAAGAGTGGCTTGGTGAAGAAGGTAGGTTTAGCTGATGGAGTTGCTGGTAACGCCTATGCTTTCTTATCGCTTTATCGGTTAACAGGAGATGTTGTATACGAAGAGAGAGCAAAAGCATTCGCGAGTTACTTGTGTCATGATGCAAGAGATCTCTTGGATATGTCAAGGCAAGAAGCAGAACATGATTATTCTCTTTTCCGGGGATTAGCTGGACCAGTATGTCTCTGGTTTGATCTTGTGTCACCGGTAGATTCTAAGTTTCCTGGTTATGAGATATGATTTAGATAAACTGTTGGTTCCATTATCTTGTGAAACGATCTTTAGGTTCCCCGGTTTATTCCTTTTTCTATCATCTATTTGGGAGAAACATTCTTGCAAAAGAAGAATAAAAGTAGCATGAAAAGATCAGCTTAGTGGTTTAAACGGTATTGGTAGTATCACTAAGACAACGGAGAATGCAACCGAGACCAGCTCTCTCTGTTAGTTTTTCGTGAATCATCAAACATTGATCGCATGTAGGTTCGTCCCCAGTCGAAAGGCCTCTATACAAGTACCTGATCCACAACATTCAAGGAAACAAGAATGAATAACACTGACTTCCTCATGAAGCTAGCTAAAAGCTAGGTTGAGGGGCTTACTTCATGAGAATGTCGTAATACTCGGCACCAAGAGCATTCAACATTCCGTCGATATCCCTTATCGCCATGATAACTTTGTGCACAACTATCCAGTTAGCTGACTACAATTTCACCGATTGAGAAACAACCATTTATCAAAAATCACATCATCCTTTTGGTCAGGAACAAACAAACCACTAGCTAGCTAAGAAACAGAGAGACCTTGCAACGTTCATCGAGAGTTTTGGGAGGCGAATCATCGAGAGCTGTTTTCAGAGCTTCGATATGTTTGTAACTGGACAAACAAAGTAAACTATAATAGGTCTTCTGAGAAAGTAAAAAAAAAATATACAAAAGAAAATCTAGGGTTATACTGTTTGAGTAAGCTCTCAATCTTTTGCGATTTGGTTTCGATCGTCGCGATTATTGCCTCTGCAATATCAGCTTCAACAATTTGTGATGCTCCAGCCATTGGATCTCTCTTTCTCTATCCCTCCAGCGAAATGATCTGATACATTAATAAACTCATGTCATTTCTTCATTCAAATCAAAAACTTGCTGCATAAGGAAACAAAAACTAATCAATGGGAAGCAATGCAAAACTTCTCAAGCCATAAAAAGAGAAGTAACGATCACGAGAAATTAATTCTACTCATGTAGAAAAACCCAATGCCGATGGCACACAAATTTCTCACAGCTTTAGATCAGATCAGAATCCAGAAATGTCAGGATCAAACCATACATGGATCGGCCAAGGATCCGAAGCTTACGTGAAATGAGAGAGAATCAAGCGATCGAGTGATTGAGCGACCGATAGAGAGGGTTTTTCAGAATTGTGATACTAAATAAAAATCGGACGCTACACTTTGTTAATTGTAACTTTTTTTTCTCTGGGCGTAACAAGAGAAGTGGACAAGCTGTTATGCTTGTACATAATTGTAATAAATGAAAAAGCGAATACGTCAAATGAACTTATACAAGTTCGTGATTGCAAAATAAAACCATGTTAATCAAATTAAGGTCCAATTTGACCTTTTAAGATAAGTTTTTCAATACCCAAAGCCCCCATAAAAAACTGCTAATCAAGCAACAAAAACGAATCACACAACTCTGGATTAGGAGAAACAATCCCAACCAGAGTCTTACAAATATCTATATATATATATATATATATATATATATTGTCAAGTAAAAATTCAAGAATTTGAATTGGGTTATCTAAGAGTTACAACATATGTTACTCTTCGTTGGTATCACTTGACCAGGACCCGGAACAATATCAATCTTCTTACCAGCAAGAGACCCGGGATTACCATTCTCTTGATCTTCACTCGCCGCAAGACTTTTCTTGTTCACAATGTTGAAGATCTCAGTCAAAACCGTGGAGAAAGCACTCTCGACATTGGTTGCGTTAAACGCAGATGTCTCCAAGAAGAACAAACCTTCTTTCTCTGCAAATTCTTTAGCATCTTCAGTCGGTATAGCTCGTTGATCAACAAGATCTGACTTGTTACCAATAAGGATGATCACAATGTTCTTATCTGCATGAGCACGCAATTCTTCTAGCCATCTTGGGATATGATCAAAGGTTTGGCGTCTGGTTATATCATAAACCAACATCGCCCCAACCGCTCCTCGGTAATATGCACTCGTTACCGCTCTGTATCTGTTTTATACCAAAACCACACATATATACAGATAGAACGCTTTTGTAAGCATATGATTAAGGCATTGAATATGGTGATTAAGCTTATTCATTAAAGATAATGATGCCTTAAGTTTCTAATTTTGTACCAATCATACAACTACGGAAGCTGGTTTAGTCTACTCTACACATAATTTGAATTCCAAATCTCATATTAAGTTTCTTAATTATACTTAAGATCGATCCTAAACTAAACTATCATCTATCATCGGATCGAGATCTAAGTTCAGAAGTAGCAGCAATCGAAGAAGCTAAAAGAGTTCCGGAGAGAGAGAGAGAGAGATCGGAGATTATACCGTTCTTGGCCGGCGGTATCCCAGATCTGAGCCTTAACACTCTTGTGATCAATAACAAGTGTCCTAGTCTGAAACTCAACGCCGATGGTGGCTTTAGAATCCAAACTGAACTCGTCTCTCGCATATCTCGCGAGTATCTGAGATTTCCCAACCGCTGAATCGCCGATCAGCACAACTTTGAACACGTAGTCAATCTTCTGCGACGGATCTCCGTATCCGCCTCCACTCGTCATCTCGCTTTGAACTTTGAATCCTCTGTTTCAAAGCTTTTGCCGAAAAGTGAGCTTTTGAAGTTTTAAACGCAGAGAGAGGAGAGATCTGATACGGTCGTCGTCGTTGTCAACTGTATTTAGTCAATATACTTTTCATTAATTTGATGACGTGTTTAATTTATTAACCGTTGGATTTAGCCGGCTCGAATCTAGGGACTGATCTGACAGATACGACAATTATCTCCCTCTGCAAGCAAGGCGCATGTTTTTTGGTGATGACGTCATCGATAAGGCAAGTTCGGATCTTAAAACTGGGCCATAAGCCCATTAGTTTATGATAAATGGCCCGGATTGATGATTACGTGTCGCTATCCGAATTGACCAAAAAGTGCCCTAAGCGTTTTTTTTCTCTGGGAAATAAAAAAAGCAAAGCAAACGTTCGCGACGGAGAGAGAGAGAGAAGGGAGACGATGGAGGAAGAGGAGCACGAGGTTTACGGGGGAGAAATTCCCGACGTCGGCGAGATGGATGGAGATATGGACGCTCCTAATCCCGATTTGGATATGGCTGCTGCTGATGATGATGCGGTTAAGGTGGTCTGTTACGCTCTTTTGTCTCTCTTACTGTTTCGTTCATCTTGAATGTGATTGATCATCTCGATTATTTTGTAATCGCGTGTATATATGTTTTGATTGGTGCTTTAATACATACTAGGAGTTGGATGAGATGAAGAAACGATTGAAGGAGATGGAGGATGAGGCTGCTGCTCTGCGTGAGATGCAGGCTAAGGTCGAGAAGGAAATGGGAGGCCAAGGTTTTCGTCTCTTTGATTTTTTTTTTGTTTGTTCACTATAATTCGGCTCTTTGATTTCATTCACCGTCGTCGCTAGGTTTTTCTAATCGTTGGTTATGGTGTTTGGATCTATCTTTAAATTCCAAGTACTGTGAATTAAGTTATGTTATGCTGTTGTTTTGCTTCTTGATTAAAGTGTTTTTGTTCAATTTTGTTATTTCAGATCCTGCTAGTATTGCAGCAAATCAGGCAGGCAAGGAGGAGGTTGATGCTCGATCAGTTTTTGTTGGCAATGTAAGAACGAACGCCTATGTTTATACTTAGTTCTATTGTTGAATCATATAGCTTCTGGTTTGTTTCATAATTTTACGTCTTTTTGATCTAAAATGTTCATTCTTCTAGACTTTTGAATAGTGCGGAAATCACTAGCTCTGTTGATATGAATATTTTTTCATCATGGATGTTAGATTTTATTATAGTACGCCTGTGAAGTCTATAATATGATTATGTTCTGTTCTTGATCCATGATTGGATGCGTGACATAGAATGTCATCAAATTTTGTTCACATAGTGAGTTATGAAGTAGGTGATTAGATCACTAGTTAACCGTGAATTTTGGTGTAATGTCACACACCTTTTGTTACTATGGCTTGCACTAGATTTCAGTGGTATCACTAGTGATAACTCTGCTACTTATTTTAGTTTACACATCTTCAATGAGAGATTTTTGCGTTGACGAAATCAAAGATATGTTAGTTTACACATCTTCAGTCTATAATTAAAGTTCATATGTTTATTTATTAGGCTGTTCAAATTTGAGGATGCGTATAGTTTTTGTTTTTTTGGTGTTCAGTTTTGCTTTTCTTATGATTTTTCTTACTACAATCGCAGGATTGTTCTCATTCTTGAAGTTCTTATTTGCTCTGGGTTGTCAATTAGGTTTCGTGGGGTCATTACATTTTTCCTTTTATAGACTTGCAAAAGATCTGTTCTGTTTTGTTGTGGAACATGATGAAAAAAGCTATAAAAAAAGATGCAAAAAGAATTGAAAAAAAAGCTAAGAAAAAAGAATAAAAGAAGTCAATACGTTTTAAGAGCATTAGGAATTAGGAAATGTAGAAAAGGAAAATTGTCGTGACTCCGAAGGAAAAAAGAGATATCTGGAGAGGGGATAATGTTTGAGTGAAGGATTTCACAATCCATCCTCGAGGAGATAGCCTCTGAAGAACTGAATCAAGCTGCCGGATGCTTTCTAGTCAAGGCTCATAGCTGCTATCAGCAGCAGACTTTGTTGAGTTTCTTGTTTGCCGAACTTGTTAATTTGATGGATTACTCTGTGTGTGCACAGTGAAAGACGCCATGGGTTATGCCTGTTTGCTATATACTATAACTGCATATTTCACTGTGCAGGTTGATTACGCTTGTACTCCAGAAGAAGTGCAGCAGCATTTCCAAACATGTGGCACTGTCCATCGGGTGACCATTTTAACAGACAAATTCGGGCAGCCAAAGGGATTTGCTTATGTAGAATTTGTCGAAGTCGAAGCTGTTCAAGAGGCTCTACAACGGAATGAATCAGAGTTACATGGTCGTCAATTGAAGGTACACATTAATATGATTTTACTATATACCATCAAACCAAACGCTTATATAATGGGAAAATAGCTTATTTGTTCATCGTTTTCTCATCTGGCTTGAATAAATTTCAGGTCATGCAAAAGAGAACAAACGTTCCTGGATTGAAACAGTTCCGTGGTAGAAGATTCAATCCGTACATGGGTTACCGGTTCCGCAGACCTTTCATGCCTCCTTATATGTATTCCCCATATGGATATGGGTAAGTTAGATATAACACCAAGACATATATGTGATTGGGGTCGCGCAGCTTTCTCCACTTCTCACTCTCTTTTTTTTTTTTGTATTTGCAGAAAAGCTCCTAGGTTCAGAAGGCCGATGCGTTACATGCCGTACCAATAAAAACCGTCATGGTTAAGGAAGGATAGAGCGGATTAGCTATTGGGAGCGGAGGATGCATGTATGGGTTAATATACCCATCCTTTTATTGAGCTTTCTATATGACTCTGGCTCTTTGGCCTTTAGAACTTTGCTCGTAAACATTTTGGAACCTAGACTGGTATTATAAGTTTCATATCGTTTTGATATGAATCATATGATGATTGGTTTAAGTGTCACATATATAATGCGTGTGAGTGTTGACCCCGTTGACTATATAAGGTCAAAATAAGAGTTGACTTATTGATTTTGTGTAAACCATTAAGCAAAGATTTAGTTAAAGTCTACCCGGCGCATTTTATCTAGGTCAATGCTACTATGTGCCCAGTTTCAAGTTCTCTTCTGATGAGGACGTTAAGGTCGTAGCCATTTTCTCGCAATGACACATTGGGTCAGTCACTTTAGTTGCACATCCGAAAAGACGATAATGTCCTTATCGCTTCCTTCCCGATACGCTCTCTTCTCAGGGTCGACTCCTGTTCGCATCAGCAGAAGCAACCTCTGCTTCGCCGTCTCCGCCGTACAACTTTCTCGCCGGAATTCTTTATCATTCCCTCAGCCTATCCTCCTCCGCCACGTCATCTCTACGGGGTCTAATTTCGAGATCGATCGGGATTGTAGAGCTCATGCGTCTTCTATCGGATCCTACGAAGACAGTTCTTCTACAGACCTCGAAGACGCCAAATCCGATGGCTTCGATTTGGGGAGCTTTGTTTCATTCGCGGAGGCGCTTTGTATTCTATCTTCCGCCGTGATTTCGGTGGTTCTCGCGGTGAATTACGTGGTGGTTGGTGAAATCGGGAAAAAGGTTTTGTCTTTAGGTTTCGTTGGATTGGTTGGTTCAGTCGCCACTGGTTCATGGCTTAGACGACGGCAATGGATGAGGATTTGCAAAGGAGCGAGAGAGAGTGAAGGGACGAACTTGATTCGAAGGTTGGAGAAACTTGAAGAGGATTTAAAAAGCTCGACCACCATTGTTAGAGTTCTTTCTAGGCATCTGGAGAAGCTTGGGATTCGGTTTCGGGTCACCCGGAAAGCTATAAAGGAACCAATTTCTGAGGTAAACAATCCCATTGTGCCTTTTCTCGAGCTTTGCTTCAAATGCTTCCACACTGTAAAAGTTTGAATTCTCTATGTGAAATCGGATAAAAGGGAACAAGTTGTGATTTGGGAATTGATCAAGAGTTCTTGAATGTATGAGGAAGTAACAAATGAGCTAGTGTTTAAACCGAGATTTGGGATAATCTTGCAGAAGAGATTTAGATATTTCCAGTTTTCAGTTTCTGACTGATCAATGTAGCTGTCTTTGCATTAAGTTTAGTTCTTTTGTGCTGTATGTATCTAAAAGAGCTTGGTTTGTTTTGTCCAAAGACTGCAGCTTTGGCTCAGAAGAATTCTGAGGCCACAAGGGTATTAGCTGCACAACAAGAGATATTAGAGAAGGAGCTAGGCGAAATTCAGAAGGTTCTGCTCGCTATGCAGGTATATCCATTAACCCGTCATCGATTTAGGATTTGATCATTATAAAACTCGAAACTGGTTTGTATCCCCATTAGTTAGTAGAAGTGTCTTCTAAGCTAATGCCATGGCTGAATTGAAGATTTCGATAACTAGTTTCCTTTGAGCTCTTAAAAGCTGGTTGCTTGTTTTGCAGGACCAACAGCGAAAGCAACTTGAGCTAATCCTTACAATCGCAAAGAGCAGCAAGCTGTTTGAGAGCAGTAGTAGCAAGCAAGCGCCTAACGAGCAGAAAGCCAATAAAGCAGCAGAGGAACCCTCAACACCTAAACAAGTATTGGTTTAATAAACCAGACATAATGCAAACACACAAGAACCAGCGACGACACGACAATGTGTAAGTTTTGTCTAGACAAGTTTTTCCTGGACTCTTGAACCCAAGAGAGAGAGAGAACACTGAAATATGGAGAAGTCACTGTAGTATTGTTGCTGTATTTGTCATCATCATTGTTTTGGGTTTGTAATTTTCACTTGTTTCCCTCTTATAAGAACGTTCTTGATGATGATTTTGATAAAGCTTCAGACGAACCCATTCATTCACATAATCACATGTAGACATTGACTTACCTAACCTCAGTAAATCCAAAATGTGATTATATAAACTATTAGAGAATGAACAACAGCATGGGGTGGTGGCGCAGTTGGTTAGCGCGTAGGTCTCATAGCTACTGAGTGATCCTGAGGTCGAGAGTTCGAGCCTCTCTCACCCCAATCTTCTTTTTAATTTTGCATTTTCACAGTTTAATCTTTATTTTAATTGTTAATCACATTCAAAGCATCATCATCATCATGATTAACTCTATTTTTTTTAATCAAGCACGCACCAAAAGCAGTTTTTACAAGCTTTTTTGTTTGGTATCTCTTTGACTAGCCACGGCGGTAGTCATAATTGCGATATGCTTCGAAGACTTTTCCCATCTAACAGACAACAAAATGTAATGAACGAAGAAAGAAAATCAAAAGTTTGCTTCTTTAAAATTATTTGATTTTTCGAAGAGAACAACAGAGTTTTTAACTCTCTTCTTACAAGTGTTTCTCATTAGGAAGTGGAACCATCCATCCAAGTATTGTTGGGTTTTTTTTATTCGACTGAGTGAATCTTTCGTGCTGGACTTATTCTTCTTCACTTTTTTTTTTTTTTGTTTTGGATTCTCTTCTCTGCTTCGAGTTTCTTTTTCATTTTTGGGACCCTTTTGCTCTTCCCAAATCTCAGTTTTTCAAATTTGGCATCTTTAGATTTGGGTTTTATCTCTGTTTTTTTTTTTTAATTTTTTTTTCCGTGAAAAGTATTGAATTTTTGGATTTTTTATCTTCTGGGCAACTGAAAAGGTTCCTTTTTTTTTGTTTTTACTATAGAATTGTGGATTTCCCGTAGTAGATCCACTCTATGATCTACTAAACTCAAAGTTATGTTGTAATTTTATTGTTCAAACGTTTCTTGTAAATGCTACAAGTTCTCAGAATCCAACATTTTGAAATTTGCTAGCTCTTTAGAATAAATGGCTCTGGCTTTTATTACTGCCTTGGTGTTGTTTACATCTTTATGGTCACCTGTGTCACCAGATGCTCAAGGTACTTTCATTTCTCCTTTTTTTTTTTGTCATTTTTACTTTACTACTTTGCTACGTTGTGTCTAAGTATAGCTTTTTTGTTAAACTCTTGCAATTCCAAAATCTCCTTTTCGTTTTTTTCAGGGAATGCGCTGTTTGCTTTAAGGAGCTCGTTACGTGCATCTCCTGAACAGCTAAGTGATTGGAACCAGAATCAAGTCGATCCTTGTACTTGGTCTCAAGTTATTTGTGAGGACAAGAAACATGTCTCTTCTGTGTAAGTTTTAATAACAATGAGCTAAATTTAGTGATTTTGGGTTGAGTGAAAATAAAATTTGCTATATCGTTGTGATTTGCAGTACGCTGTCTTACATGAACTTCTCGTCCGGAACCTTGTCTTCAGGGATAGGAATCTTGACAACTCTCAAGACTCTGTAAGTGCCTACTTAGAAACTGTGAGCTTGTGGAAATTTTCCGTTTCTTTTTCTTCTGCATTGTATGGAAACGTTTGTGTGAAGTCTGTGTTAGTTATATTGAGGATTCATTGTTTTTTCCGGGTCGTAGGACATTGAAAGGAAATGGAATTATGGGTGGAATACCAGAATCCATTGGAAATCTATCTAGCTTGACCAGCTTAGATTTGGAGGATAATCAGTTAACTGGTCGCATACCATCCACTCTCGGCAATCTCAAGAATCTTCAGTTCTTGTAAGTGATACTTCTCCCTCAGATGTCTTGTAACTTGTTTGACAACTTTGGAACAAAGAATAATAAAGATCATGTCTTTGTTTCTATGTTTGGCCAAGCAGGACCCTGAGTAGGAATAATTTAAACGGGACTATCCCGAATTCACTTACGGGACTATCAAAACTGATAAATATGTGAGTGGTTGTTCTGTTTGATTTCTTTTCTCCTTATGTTTGAAAACACTTAAGTGTCTTCAATGCTGTTGCTTTAACTACTTTTGCAGTCTGCTCGACTCAAATAATCTCACCGGTGAGATTCCTCAGAGTTTATTCAAAACTCCAAAATACAAGTGCGTAAGAGTTTTTTAGTTTCAAAGCACAAATGTTTACAGTTTTCATTGATCTTTATCACTAATCTTAGTTGAGTCTTTCAAATTTATAGTTTCACAGCAAACAACTTGACTTGTGATGGCACTTACCCTCAACCTTGTGTAACAGTGTCCAACCCTTCAGGTAAAATTACATGAGTTTACTGCTGAATACTTCCATAGTCATGTTTTAGTTGCCATTTACCTTGCACAGATTTTAAGTACAGAGAGTTTGTTTTTTCTCTAATAGGTGATTCAAGCAGTCGAAAAACTGGAATTATTGCTGGAGTTGTTAGCGGGATTGCAGTGATTCTCCTTGGACTCTTCATGTTTTTCTTCTGCAAGGATAAGCATAAAGTATATAAACGTGATGTGTTTGTGGATGTTGCAGGTATGTGATAATAGTCAATCTTAGTTACATAGGAACTATAGATATGGTCTCAAATCTTTAACTTCCAATTTAAACTTTGATTTCAGGTGAAGTGGACAGAAGGATTGCGTTTGGACAGTTGAGAAGATTTGCATGGAGAGAGCTTCAATTGGCTACAGATGAGTTCAACGAAAAGAATGTTCTCGGACAAGGAGGCTTTGGGAAAGTTTACAAAGGAGTGCTTTCCGATGGCACGAAAGTGGCTGTGAAAAGATTGACTGATTTTGAACGTCCAGGAGGAGACGAAGCTTTCCAGAGAGAAGTTGAGATGATAAGTGTAGCTGTTCATAGGAATCTGCTTCGTCTTATCGGCTTTTGCACAACACAAACTGAACGCCTTTTAGTGTATCCTTTCATGCAGAATCTAAGTGTTGCATATTGCTTAAGAGGTAAAACAAGAAACAAAAGCTTTTACACTTTTGGTTTCAGGAGTTGAAGGTTTTGTAATTTGGAGTTGCGGGTTTTGTAATATGCAGAGATCAAACCTGGTGATCCGATTCTGGACTGGTTCAGGAGGAAACAGATTGCGCTAGGCGCAGCACGAGGACTTGAATACCTTCATGAACATTGCAACCCGAAGATCATACACCGAGATGTGAAAGCTGCCAATGTGTTACTAGATGAAGACTTTGAAGCAGTGGTTGGTGACTTTGGTTTAGCCAAGTTGGTGGATGTTAGAAGTACCAATGTGACCACTCAGGTCCGTGGGACAATGGGTCACATTGCACCTGAATGTATATCCACAGGGAAATCATCAGAAAAAACTGACGTTTTCGGGTATGGAATTATGCTACTAGAGCTTGTAACTGGACAAAGAGCGATTGATTTCTCGCGGCTAGAGGAGGAAGATGATGTCTTATTGCTAGACCATGTTAGTAACCTGTTGATCTTTTATGTTTCTTCGCAAGCTTCTCATATATATTGTGATTAAAATGATAATCTTTTGGTTTTCAGGTGAAGAAACTGGAAAGAGAGAAGAGATTAGGAGACATTGTAGATAAGAAGCTTGAAGAAGATTATATGACAGAAGAAGTTGAAATGATGATACAAGTTGCATTGCTATGCACACAATCAGCACCGGAGGAACGACCAGCGATGTCTGAAGTTGTTAGGATGCTTGAAGGAGAAGGGCTTGCAGAGAGATGGGAGGAATGGCAGAATCTTGAAGTCACTAGGCAAGAAGAGTTTCAAAGGTTGCAGAGGAGATTTGATTGGGGTGAAGATTCCATTAATAATCAAGATGCCATCGAATTATCTGGTGGAAGATAGGAAACAAAATTACTTAAGAGATTCAAAAGATAGAATCATGAGAATGTGATCGATCACATCTGTAAAGTGAAGAAGAATCAAATGGTTCTTCATAAATGGCCTAGGTAAGAATGAAACAGTTCTTCATAATGCTGACCAACGGATATATACTTCTCATGTGTGTACTACTCATTCCTACTAATTCACATAACTGAAAAAAAAACACTATTTACAAACTCCAATAATTTTCAGTCTCTACTACAGTCCAGTCACGGTGCTTCTTCCCATGAGAACTTCAGAAACTGGTCCTCTATGTTCCCAGCAATAAGAAGTTGAGAAAACATCATTTGCGCAATTGTAGAGCCAAGTACAAGCAACACACACCGAAGGTCTCATAAATGATCAAGCCACTTCTGTGGTAGAATCAGAATCAAAGTAACCATAATGGAGGTTACTTAACGTGTCAGACTGAAAGCTTTGACCTGCAAGCGAATAAGTCCAAGGAAGGTGATGTTTGGAGGTAACAATCCAACAAATTGCTTAATCAACCTCTTCACCAGATGTAAAGGTGATGTTTTCAATTTTCACTGACTACCTGAGAACATTCGTAAGAAGTCTATCTATAAAATTAAGCCTCCCCTGAAATCCAACAACATAATGCATCACCCAAACAAAAAATCAAGCAAGAATGTCTACAGAACCATTAAAACCAACCACAACCCAGGAAGCAAGAAACCTCATAAGTCAGACGCTCTTCACCTTCTATGAGCCTGCCCCCATGAGGTCACACTACCAGCAAGAATCGCTTACATAATCAAATAAACGATGACATCAAATTAACAAACTGAAGAGAATACTGAGCAGCAATACAACTCACCAACACAAGACCATATAGTGGTAAAACCAATACAGAAAAAGGCATAAAAATACTGCAATCAAAATCTCAATCTTCAATGCCAAAAAATCAAAAAGGGAGTCTGGCTCCTTCACATCCTCAACATACCTATAATGAAGGGAAGTAATTCATAAATAGAAAAGCTACCATCACAAATGGATAAACAAGGAAGAGACCAAGTAGTGACCTGAAATATCTATGTTAAAAGACTTAACAAAAAAATCAGGCATAAGAAGAAATGCGAATAACACTAGGTAGATCAGGAACATTATACTGTTGACGGGAGACATCCAATGACAAGTTCCAATCATGTGAAACTCCCCACTGTCATAGACTCATAGTTAAAAACTCATGAGGCTAAACACACTTCAAAATTCAGGAAGTATGAATCAACATATTGCAGAAGATCCAAAAAAGAAAGATGAACAATTACCTTATTGTTATAACAACATGTCTAGCTTTCTGCTTAGAGAAGCTCATACTTGAGGTTGTTCAATGCAAAAACTACTTTGGTAGACCCATCATGAAAAGGACAGAAAATAAGTACAAACCCATTTAAAAGGAAGTTATGATTATCTTTCATCTGATTACGGCTAGACTGCATAGGATCAGAGTATAGTGATTAATGAAGAAATACTGGAACATACAATAAGACATACAGAGGAGATATAATAACAAAAAGGAAACATACCAATTGAGATCAATCCTTTATGCAACCAGTGAGGAACCCAAAGCTTATTTCTCGTGACTACCCAGTAAACTATAACAATCAGAAGTAATTCAAAAAAAGAAAGAGGTGTAACAACTAACAACCACACAGCAGAAAAAGAAGCTCATGACACCTTAATCAACCATAGGAATTAAGAAAACAAACAGAACTTCTATTTGCATCATCAAAATTTCTATACGCAGATAATGAATTCACGTAGACATAGAAAACACCATCCCAAACAAAAGTGATTAGCATATAAACCATAGAAAAATGCAGATCATGAAATCAGAAATAACAAAGAAGGGAGCACTTCACATAAGAAATAACATAGAAATAACCAAGAAGGGAGAACTTCACATAACAAAAACCACCAAGGAGGTAACATAGAAATAACAAAGAAGGGAGAAATTCACATAAGAAAAACAACAATCACAAGCATATGAAAGTAGGATCAAACACTAGAAATAGATGTAACATGAAAAACCATATAGGGAAAGTGACCAGTTAGTTACCTGATGATTCACTCTGATAGAACCTCGACTATCAATAACAAATGATAGGGTCTTAGGCATAAATGCCCTTTCACTAAGAAGATCATCAACTACAAAGAACCTGAAACATCCAATAATAAGTCGAAATGATGTTGACGACTGCCCAGTGCCACAGTCTAAAACTCAGGAAGCCAAAATTAAAAATCTAGTTTATAAAAACAAAGAGATAGCTGACATATCCCAAAGAGAAAGAGATGAAGAACCTGAATAAACCACATGTCCAGCCTTGTGCATCAGAGGAGCTCAGACTTAGCATACCTAATAAACACATAATAAAAGACACATTATATACAAAAACAACTTAAAACATATTCAGGTCTAACAAAAAAGAGAATACAAAAAGAAGTGTTAAGAGGAAGAAAAAAACCCTGAACACGTAGCACAGAGAAGAGACATGTCCATCAAAGCCATGACTCTCACTGATAAAAGCATCATTCAAAACCTGAAATCACATAACAACAAGTAAATCGCATGAACCTATTCATAAGAAATAAGCAACCAATGCAATTTAGAAACCAAACCTTAGAAGAATAACATGAATTAGAGTGACAACGATCAGTCAAAGCCATCACCGATCAATCGTAGGATCCTCCACCACAAACCTAAACCAACAAAACAAAAACGACATGAAAATAACATGTAATTATCACTAAGAAGATCATCAACTAATAAAAACAAGTCCAAATGATGTTAAAGACTGCCCAGTGGCACAGTCCAAAAATCAGGAAGCCAAAATTCAAAATCTAGTTTACAAAAACAAAGAGATAGCTGACATATCCCAAAGAGAAAGAGAACAATAACATGAATAGACCATAAAGTCAGACTTAAGCGTACCACCTAAGAGACTTCAAATTTTTTTTTTTTAAAAGAGAGATTAAATAGATACACTAAGAACACAAAATATTCATAGCAGACCTAAGACACCAGTTAGTAACCTCAAGTTTCTATAACAAAAGTCAGAGGACAAGTAAGTAACATGTAACTAGAAGAAGAAACCACAGAACTGAATTGAATTTTAAGATTCAAAAAGAGATGCATTGAGAAGGCCTTAAGACATAGCATGGAGATGAATACGTGAGGATTCGATTATAATTTCGATTATAATTAGCTTCCAAACACCTGCAAGACGAAGAAGAAAGGAAGGTAAGGAACAAAAAAAAAAANAATAGAGTAAAAGAAGCGTTAAGAGGAAGCAAAAAAGAAAAAAACCCTAAAGACGTAGCAAAGAGAAGAAGCGTGTCCATCAAAGCCATCACCGATCAACCGTAGTATCTTCCACAAACTTAGAGTGACAAGGATCAATCATAGGATCCTCAACACACCTAAACCAACAAAACAAAAAACGACAAGTAACATGTAATTAGAAGAAAAAAGCAACCTATCGATAGTGAAAATTCAGAAAGTAAATAGAGATGCAATGATCCGAACATACTTAGCTTCCAAAACACCTGCAAGTCGAAGAAGTAAGGAACAAAAAAACAGAGAGTAAAAGAAGAAGTGTTAAGAGGAAGAACAAAACCCCTGAAAACGTGTTAGCACAAAGAACGAAGCATCATCCAAAACCTGAAATAACAGAACGACAAGTTAGTAACCTCGAGTTTCTATAACAAAAGACAGGAACTTAAGCTTAAACCATGAATCTAAACATCACTAGAAAGATCTACTTTCAACCTCACTGCAACAGATTTTGGAGGGAAACAGGAAGGAATACCTGAATATCTTTCACATGTCCAGCCTTTTGCTAGTTAAAAAAGGACACAGTTAAAGAACAAACTCGTCTAACGAAGAATTTGTGATCATTTCTCATATTAATATTTAAACATCTGAGAAACACAAGACACAGAGGATCAACAATAGCCAATATTAAATTTAACAAAAAACGGATAGGAAAAAAAGTGTATAGATGCGAGGTAACCTGAAAGTTGAACTCAGAAATTATACGCACTCCGACAATGTTTATCTTCTGATGTTCCCACACAGTAATCTCGGTGCCCCGACGATCTGCATCAAAGAGACAGAGATGTATTTACACTTATATAGAAAGAAAAAGAAAGTGGGTTAGGAGGAAGAACACTACCTGAAGTTGTAGGGCACAGTAAACAAAAAGGATCCATCAAAAGCATCACCGACCGATCCTCCACAACCTGAAATAACAGAGCAAAAGGTAAAAAATCGCATAAACATAATAAAAAGCCTTCCATGATTCAATTCAGAAACAAAACTCTAGAAGAATAACCTGAATTAGAGTGACGATGGTAGGATCCTCCTCCACAAATGTGAACCAACAAAACAAAAACCGATCGACAAGTAAGTAATATGTTATTAGAAGCAAAATAGATGTGTTTAGAGAAAGGAAACCGTGAGAGAAGAATATGTACTGATCGATCATATCATAATTCGCTTCAAAAACACCTGCAAGACAAATAAGAAAGGAACAAAAAAAAAACAGAGAGTAAAAGAAGAGTTAAGAGGAAGAACAAAACCCTTGAAGACGTTAGCACAGAGAAGAAACGAAGCGTGTCCTTGAGCCATCACTCTCATAGATAAAAGCATCATCCAAAAACCTGAAATAACAGAATGACAAGTAAATCATATGACAAAATTCACAAAAAAAAGAAGAAGAAGCAACTGCTGCAGTTTAAAAACCAAACCCTAGACGAAGAACATGAATTAGAATGACAACGATCAGTCAAAGCCATCACCGATCAATCATAGCAACCTCCTCCACAAATCTGAACCAACTAAACAAATATAAAGAGACAAGTAATTAGTAACATCAGAACCAAAGTAAGAATTTAAAAGCAAACAGAGATACGTTTAGAGCAAGGAACCCGTGAGAAGGCTTGAAGATGTAGACGTAGCCTAGAGAAAATTGCGCAATGATCTGATCATAATTCGCTTCCACAACACCTGCAATACGAACAAAGAAAACGTAAGGAACAAAACAACAAGAACAACAACAACAAAAGTAAAAAGGAACAGCAAAACCCTTGAAGACGTTAGCTGCACAGAGACGAAGCGATAAAAGCATCATCCAAAACCTAAAGTAGAAAAATATGCCTGCTAGCACAATCCAAAACTCAGGAGTAAAATTTCAGAAATTGCTGCAGTTCGGTAAGAGAAAGAGGAACAAAAACCTGACTAAACCATATGTCGAGCTTTTTTACATCAGAGGATGTCAAAGTGTAAACTTGGAACCACAAGATCAAAGGCATCTTCCAAGCTCAATATACCTATAAAAAAATAAAGAGGATCATTTCACAAGCATATGAAATTAAACACTAAACTTAAATGTAGCATGAGAGATTAAGATTTAAGACCAACAGAGAAAAAGGGGAAAGAACCAGTTAGTAACCTGACGCTTTTCTCTTGTAGAACCTCATTGCTATAACAAAGTCAATGGAAACAAACAAATGGTTAAAAGATACCCAAGGACAAAGACAATGAAACATTCAATACAAAAACTACTTACTAAGGACAAAGTATATGAACAAAGTCGTTTTGAAAGGAACTTAAGACCACCTTTCATATGAATATATGTGCAGACAGACATCAGCAGAGAAACAGAGAGAAATAGAGAGGAGTGATTCATGCAGAAAATCTGAAAACACACAATAAAAGACAAACAGAGGACAGATCATACCTAACAAAAAATAGCCAAAATTAAATAAATCAACCAATAGATGCGAAGTAACCCGAAACACGAAATTACACACATCAACCCATTATGATGCACGGGTACGTCTATTTGGTAGCCGTCCCCGTACCGGGGACATGTTGGGAACGGGAACTCTATGGGGACGTCTTAGATGCTTTAGGGGAAGATAACATCAAATTTTTGATATTTGCATCCATTTCATTTCATTCAAAGCACTCTTATCATAAGCATAGTTTCATTTTTTTGTGTTTTTCTACTTTCTAGACTCTTTTCCCCCTCTCTCCTTATCCCATTAGCTTTACTAATCAGCTCTTACTAAAGGTATGGGTATCTTTTCTTATGTGTTTATTGAAGTACCCATACCGTACTCGTATCTATAAATTTTTACTTTGCCGTTTTCCGTCCCCGATTCCGTACCCGTTTCTAGTTCCCGTACCCGTTTCAGTGCAACATATGATCCTCCCACAAAAAAAAAAAAAACTAACCTCTTGAGAAATCAGAAGAAACCAGAAGAAAAAGGCAGAGAAGAAAGATTCAACAGAGCAATCCCATTGCCTCCACGATCTGCATCAAAAGAGAGAGGGAAAGATATCAATTATACAAACAAAAAATTCCAAACAGAGAAAACGAGTGACAAGGATCAATCAAACCTATGACCGATGGATCTTCTTAGTATACTCCTCCACAGTCACCGATGGATCATATAACATGAATTAGAGTCACAACGATCAGTCAAGCCATCACCGTCAATCGTAGGACCCTTCACGAACCTAAACTAACAAAACAAAAACCACAAGTAATTAGAAAAAAACACCGAAACAAAGTGAAAATTCATAAGGAAATAGAGACACGATTAGAGCAAGGAACCCGTGCGAAGGCCTGAAGATGTATTATGGAGAAATACACGTGATGATCACATCAGAATTCCCTTCCAAAAAACCTGCAAGACGCAGAAAAAAACGTAAAGAACAAAACTATAAAAGAAGAAGACGTAAAAGATGTGTTAAGAGGATGAACAAAACCAATGGAAATCGCATTTCCAGCCTAGTGCACCAGAGGAGCTCAGAAGTAAGAATTGAATACGTTAGCACCGAGAGTGAAAGAAGTGTTAAGAGGAAGAACAAAACCTTTGAATACGTTAGCACAAAGAAGAAGCGAAGCGTGTCCATGTCTCCTTGAGACATCACTCTCATCGATAAAAACATCATCCAAAAACCTGAAATAACAGAATGACTGCAAGACTATGAAATAATCATCCAAAAACCTGAAATAACAGAATGACAAGTAAACCACATAAATAAATTCATAAAATTGGAGAAGAATATGCAATGACCCGATCATAATTGCTTCCAAAACACCTGCAAGACAAAGAAGAAGGGAACGTAAGGAACAAACAAAAGAGAGTAAATAGAATTGTTAAGAGGAAGAACAAAACCTCTGAAGACATAGCACAGAGAAGAACCGTTTCCATCAAAGCAATCACCACCGACCAATTGTAGGATCCTCCTTCACAAATCTAAACCACCAAAACAAAAAAGACAGTAAGTAACATGTAATTAGAAGTAAAAAAAACCATAAAAAAAAAGTGAAAATTCAGAAGCAAAATAGAGATGCGTTTGAAGTAAGGAACCCCTGAGAAAGCCGGAAATGTTGCCTCGAGAAGATTATGCAATGATTGAGTCTGATCATAATTCGCTTCCAAAACATCTGCAAGACGAAGAAGAGAGGAACGTAAGAAACAACAAAAAAAAGAGAATAAAAATGTATTAAGAGGAAGAAGAAGGACCCCTGAAGACTGCGAGCCAAGAAGAGGTGTGTCCATCAAAGCCATGACTCTCATCGTTAAAAAGCATCATTCAAAACCTGAAATTGCAGAACGACAAGTAAATCGCATGAACATATTCACAAGGAAAAAGCAACCGACGCAAGTTAGAAAACAAACCTTAGAAGAATAACATGAACTAGAGCGACAACTATCAGTCA
This sequence comes from Camelina sativa, assembly GCF_000633955.1. Lineage (NCBI taxonomy): Eukaryota > Viridiplantae > Streptophyta > Magnoliopsida > Brassicales > Brassicaceae > Camelina > Camelina sativa. Next base: position 19,805,822 of record NC_025702.1, read on the forward strand.
AATCCATCACCGATCAATCGTAGGATCCTCCTCCACAAATCTAAACCAACAAAACAAAAACCACAAGTCAATAACATGTAATTAGAAAAAACCAGCGAACCAAAATAAAAATTCAGAAGCAAATAGAGATGCATTTAGAGCAAGGAACCGTGAGAAATCCTGAAAACGTAGCCTGGAGAGGAATATACAATGATCCGATCATAATTGCTTCCAAAACACCTGCAATAAGAAGAAGACAGGAAAGTAAGGAACAAAAAATATAGAGTAAAAGAAGTGTTAAGAGGAAGAAAAAAACCCTGAAGACGTAGCACAGAGAAGAAGCGTTTCCATCAAAGCCATCACTCTCATCAACAAAAGCATTATCCAAACCTGAAATAACATAACATATTCATAAGAAACACGCAACCGATGCAGTTTAGAAACCAAACCTTAGAAGAATAACATGAACTAGAGTGACAACGAACAGTCGAAGCCATCAAAGCCATAACTGATCCAAAACCTGAAATAACAAGAGATAAGAGGTGAATCGCACGAACATATTTTATATAAAAAAAGCAACCGATGATGTTGAAAACTCCCTGATGGCATAGTCCAAAACTGAGGAAGCCGAAATTAAAAATCCAGTTAATGAAAACAATTAGATTGATGGCATACAGCAAAGGGAAAAGAGAGGAGGAAATACCTGAATGAAAGATATCAATTACGAAAAAAAAAAAAATCCAAACAGAGAAAACGAGTGACAAGGATCAATCAAACCTATGACCGATAGATTTTCTTAGTATACTATACTCCTCCACAATCACCGATGGACCATATAACATCAATTCAGGTGATAACGATCAGTCAAAGCCAGCACCGATCAATCGAAGAATCCTCCTCCACAAATCTAAACCAATAAAACAAAAACCGACAAGTAAGTAACAAGTAATTAAAAAAAACCACCAAACCAGAGTTAAGCAAATAAAGATGCGTTGAAAGCCGAATTAAAGACGTAGCCTGGACAATAATATGCAATGACCCGATCATATCATACTTGGACAATAATATGCAATGACCCGATCATATCATACTTAGCTTCCAAAACACCTGCAAGAAGAAGAAGAAGAAAGGAACTTAATGAACAAAAAATCAGAGAGTGAAAGAAGTGTTAAGAGGAAGAATAAAACTGTTGAATATGTTAGCACAGAGAAGAGGCGAAGCTTGTCCATGTCTCCTTGAGACATCACTTTCATCGATAAAAACATCATCCAAAATGACAAGTAAACCACATAAATAAATTCATAACATTGGAGAAGAATATGCAATGATCCGATCATAATAGATTCCAACACACCTGCAAGATGAAGAAGAAGGGAACGTAAGGATCAAACGAAAGAGAGTAAAAGAATTGTTAAGAGGAAGAACAAAACCTCTGAAGACGTAGCACTGACAAGAAGCATTTCCACCAAAGTCATCACTCTCATCAATAAGAACATCATCCAAACCTGAAATAACATAACGACAAGTAAATCCTATGAACATATTTATATATAAAAAAAGCAACCGATGCAATTAAGAAACCAAACCTTAGAAAAATAACATGAATTAGAGTGACAACGATCAGTCAAAGCCATCACCAACCAATTGTAGGATTCTCCTCCACAAATCTAAACCACCAAAACAAAAAACGACAGTAAGTAACATGTAATTAGAAGTAAAAGAAACCATCAAACCAAAGTGAAACTTCAGAAGCAAATAGAGATGCGTTTGAAGTAAGGAACCTGTGAGAAAGCTTTGAAACGTAGCCTCGAGAAGATTATGCAATGATCATAATTCGCTTCCAAATCACCTGCAAGACGAAGAAGAAAGGAACGTAAGGAACCAAAAAAAAAAGAGAGTAAAAGAAGTGTTAAGAGGAAGGAAAAAAACCCTGAAGACGTAGAACAGAGAAGAGGCATGTCCATCAAAGCCATGACTCTCATCGATAAAAGCATCCTTCAAAACCTGAATAACAGAATATATTCAACCGTTGCAGTTTAGAAACCAAACCTTAGAAGAATAACAAGAACTACAGTGACAACGATCAGTCAAAGCCATCACCGATCAATGGTAGGATCCTTCACAAACCTAAACTAACAAAACAAAAACCACAAGTCAATAACATGTTTTTAGAAAAAAACCACCGAACCAAAGTGAAAATTCATACGTTAGAGCGAGCAAGGAACCCGTGCGAAGGCCTGAAGATGTATTATGGAGAAAAATACGTGATGATCAGATCATAATTCCCTTCCAAAAAACCTACAAGACGAAGAAAGGAACGTAAGGAACAAAACTGTAAAAGAAGAAGAAGTGATAATATGTGTTAAGAGGATGAACAAAAACCAACGAAGACGTTGCACAGAGAAGAAGTGAAGCGTGTCCATCAAAGCCATAACTGATCAATAAAAGCACACATCCAAAACCTGAAATAACAAGAGATAAGAGGTAAATCGGACGAACATAATTATATCAAAAAAGCAACCGATGATGTTGAAAACTCCCAGATGGCACAGTCCAAAACTGAGGAATCGAAAATTAAAAATCCAGTTAATGAAAACAATTAGATAGTAAGCATATATACCAAAGGGAAAGAGATGAGGAAATACCTCACATGTACGTCCAGCCTAGTGCAACAGAGGAGCTCTCAGAAGTAAGCATATCACCTAAAGAGACTTGAGAAAACAAAAGACAATACACAAACTAGTTAAACACAGGGAAAGTATAAGAGCAAATAACATAAAGAAGAAGAAAACAAAAAAATACGCAGGAGAACAAATCATACCTAGAAGATGTAACACACGATATCAGAATCATAAGATTTTAACAGAGCAATCCTTAAACGAGGACCTGCATCATCATCAGACATATAGATAATAGATTATATCCAAAATATTAAGAATTAAAGAGGGGAAAAGGGAAAAAGATCCAAAGAATTAGACCTGCATCATCATCAGACCGATCAAAGCCATCACCGATCGACCGTAGCGAATCCTCCTCCTCCACAAAATAAAGACGACAAGTTAATTCGATACAATTAAGAAAACCCAAAGTTTGAAAACTAAGAAGCGAGAACGAAGTGCCTGAGCAAATTATAAATCGATCATAGCACTATCAACCACAATCTACAACAGCAAAACTAAAAATAAAATTTAATAAACCAAACCGGAGGACTCAGGAGGAGTGTGAAAAATTTAGACTGATTCGCTTCCAAAACCCTACCGATGGAATTGAGACCCAAACCCAAACAACATGAAATAAATAAATCATAGATTCGTGAAGAAGAATAACAGAGCGACCCAAACCCTACCGATGGAATTGAGAGGGACCCAAACCCTACCGATGGAATTGAGAGCGACCCAAACCCTAGGGAAGAATTCACAACGAGCGATGATCGGATCATCATAGTCTCATATGATTCGCTTCAGAAAAACCTGCAAGACGATCAAAACAAATTACAAAAATCAGAGACTCGTGAAGAAGAAGAAAAATAACAGAGGGAGAAATACAACAACTAGAGATTCAATTGAAACAAATCAACAAACCCTAGCCGACGATCGGTTGAAAACAAGATCATATACTCGTCGGGGTTTAGAAGATTACCACACCACACCACCAGCTTTAGCAACGGAGGAGAACAAAAATTAGAAGAAAAAAAAATATTAATAAGAAGACGAAGAAGCGATGTTAGTGAAAGAGTGGAGCGCTATATTTATAGATAAAGTTTATGACGGTCAGGATTTGATGTTAGCTATTTCCTATTTTCTTTTTGAACCGTTAGATTCTCCTTTGTTTATGTTTTCCTTTTTTCCTATTAGTCTTCTAGAATCTTTATTTGATATTTTCCTTTTCTTTTTGTAACCGTTTTCGGCCCAACTAGACAATATTAAAAATGTTTGGGCCTTTTACACAATCAATTCATTTGAAACAAGAGAATCTTTACGTCCAGTTTTATTCCTATTTTATAACAGTTGATCCTATAATACTAAGTCTAGTTCGGTTAACAAAACAAAACAATTGATGTAATTGATCCACAATTAAAGAAATAAAATATCATATGATTTTCATGTTAAAATTGGATGTTTTTATAAACCCATGAATAATATAAAAAATATAGTGGAAACAAAATCATGATTTGTAAAATTAGTAAATTCCCTTAAATTATATACTTCATATCCAACCTTTTTATTTCTTTTATCCCAAGGTTGTTACTCTATATCTAGATAATGTTCTTGTTATTACCTTAAGTCCTTAACCTTCATATCAATGATATTTTTATAAGCTTAGCAAAAAAAAAGTTGGATAATAATATTTAACTACCAATTATCATCGTATTATTTAAAATCCTCAAGTACTAAGTAGCATGATCCATCAAAATCAAGACGCTCTCCCAAGAGGTCATACTACCACTACGTACCAGCAAGAGTCACTTATTTTATCAAATAAAACGATGACATCGATCTGTTCCAAATAACACAAGCTGCAGTGTATATGAGCAGAGCACAAGTGATCCTCAACACGAGACACATATATAGTTTAATATATGTACATATACTAGGACACAATACATATCCCACGATAATTCAGAAGGATCACTCCAACCAAATTCTGACAATAATGGCAACAACTCTAATGCCCCGCCAATCCGCCACCATCACCAACCCTAACAATGCCTACGCCCTCACCGTTGCTAACAAGCAGAGAGTGGAAGAACCTACAAACAAAATTATGGCAGACTGGTCGTTTGACTAAGCTAGAAAGGCGCAAGAAAATAATTGAGATATAGATATGATAAAACCTTGAATCCACATAAAATATATGAAGCATTAACGACGAGTTTGCCATTGACTCGATTTCCTGGTTTACCAAACTATAATCTATGAAGTATTATGAACTACGATGAAACTCTTGTCAACAAAAAAAAAACAAATCGATAAAATTCACACTCACACACACACACATATATTAATTCAAGATACGAGATACATTTGATTTGGATGATTTTGACAATTTTACTTATACAACACATTGCTTTACAAAAAAAAATCGATAACATATTATTTTATTTTTTTTGTTTTATTCAAGATACGAGAATACGTACATTTAATTTGGATAAGTTTACCTATACATCACAAACATGCTTCAAAAACTCTGCATCAGTCGATAACTTTTCGAAAACACTAGAAGATAAACACGTCTGAATATCGATATCTCCTCTCCTCCCATCAGTAACAATATGGCTATAACCAACGGCAATAAAAACTCCATCTTTCAGTTCCGTTACTTGAACCGCAACTAACGAATCAGAGATCCCATTCATAGCTTGTAACTCCGCTCGACGGGGAAAAAAAAAAGTTTCAAGAACTCAGGGGACATAACCATCGACAGGTTCCAAAACATCACTCACCCCGAAATGGTTTTAGCTGAAGCGTGGACGAATGCGACACCTGAACCATCACAATCCACGTGAAACGACACCGTTCCGTCGTCTTGGTTCTCGATCTTGACGAGATGACCGGCGAATGGGTAGAAGATCTTCAAAGCGACGGAGAGAGAGGATTATAACCGAGATAAAATGGGTTTCCGGGTCAGGTTGAGGAAAGAGAAGACCTCTTTGTGAGTATTCCGTTCGAAGAAAGACGAGATCCCTCGTTGTAGCTCTCTGGTCACTATGCTCTTCAACTTCTTCATCTCCCATTTTTTAAAAAATGTTGGATACAACATTCGTTTTGTGTAGTAACATTTATTTATTACTGTCTCACTTGGGTTTTAATGTGCCACGTAAACGTTATCTTATTGCCTACTTTTGATATTTTATTTATTTATGTAAACTCTCTATAAATTAATAATATTGAGATCAACATATTTTATTATTTATATTTATATTATTATTTTATATCGTAAATTAATTTAGAGAGAGAGATTTGTTTTAAATTTTCAAATTTTAATTTTTTTTTTACTTGAGACAATTATTAGAAATTTGTGATTTGGATGTTATAAATTGTATAGTTTAATGACCTTAATTGTCTAAGTTCAAATTTATGTTTAATGACCTTGATTGTCTAAAGTAACAATCCATATATTATCAAAATGAAAATGATGCCATGTAGGTGTTATTTTCTTAATTTTATTTATTTATTGGTAGGTACAACAGTAAAACCTCTATAAATTAATAATGTTGAGATTAAAATATTTTAATAATTTATAGTGAAACTTATTTATTTATAAATTAAAATTTATTATTTTATAACAGAAATTAATAATTATTAATTCATAGAGATTTTTTAAAATTATTAAGTAAAAATATAATTAAGAAATATCATAGCATTATCCACCACAATCTAGTAATCTACAACAATAAAGGCCAAGTAAAAATACTATAGGAAGTAACAAAACATAGAAAATCCACCTCACAAACTCATGATGCATATATATATCCAAACAGAACTTTTGCCTTAGCAACATCCAAACTCCTATGCATATAGACTCAAGCAGGTGATAGCATTTAACGCATAGAAAAGATGCAGAATGCAAAATCCTGATGACATCTCCATGAAATATAGAGGTAGCCAAAACATAAAAAGAAAACAAAACATAAGCTGAAAAGCCATCTCATCACTAGGCAGATGTGGAACATTATAGTTCCAATAACAAGTACCAATCATCTGAAACTCCCCACTGTCAGTCTGTCACAGTCCAAAGCTCAGGGAACGAGAAACATAGAAGAAAAAAATGCAGATCATAAAAATAAAAAAAATGCAAGTCTTAAAAAAATTCATATCATAGAAAAAATACAGAAAGAGAAAAGGGAGAAGAGACTACCAAGAAGACTTGTAGATGAAGATATATAAAAACAGAACTTGCCTCCTTTGCAACCTCAACATACCTGTAAAGAAGGGAGCACTTTACATTAAAACAAGCCATCATTACAAGAATATGAGTAAGGATCAAACACTAGGACATTTTGGCGAACAGAAACATGGACTTTTAAGCAAACAGAGATCGAAACAAAACTTCCACTTCCATGATCCAAATTCCTAAACGAAGATAATGACTTTATGAAGAAAGAGGAACCACAATTCTAAGCATAAGTGAATGAATTTAGACTACAGATTATAAAATAAAGAAAGAGACGAAACAAGATAAGGGGGAGGAACAATGATCACATCTCCACCTAGTTTACAAACCAAAAACAGGGAAAAGAAGAAACCACCAAAGATGTAACAGACAAACCTGATCAATTCAAATAAAAAGTAGCCACGGTGACAAGCATATAGGAATAAGATCAAACACTAGGAACATATGCAGCATGATAAATACAAAAACAAAGAAAAAGAGGAAAGAGACCAATAAGTAACAAAAGACATGGTCTTAGGTTGCCTAGCTAGATGCCAGCGTCACTAAGAATATCATCAACTAAAACGAACCCGAAACATCTAATAATGTTTCCAAATCATGTTGAAGGCTGCCTAGTGACACAATCAAAAACTCAGGAAGCCAAAATTCAAAATCTAGTTTATATAAACAAATTAAAGAGATAACTGACAGATCCCAAAGAGAAAGAGAACAAGAACCTGAACAGACCACCTAGTGCATCAGAAAAGCTCAGACTTAAAGCGTACCACCTAAGAGACATAAAAAATGACAATGGATACAAAAACTAGTTAAAAAGAACAAACTCGATTGGAATAGATGCAGCATGAGAGATACATAGATTAACAAAGAAAAAGTGGAAAGAGACAAGTAAGTAACCCGACGCTTTTCTCTGATAGAACTTCGACTATCTAGCATAAAAGAATATCATCAAACAGTGGGAATAGATGCAACATGAGAGAGATACATAAACAGAAAAATGCACCAACTGGAAAGAGACCAAAAACCACATGTCCAACTAGCCTTGTGCATAAGAGGAGCTCAGACATAGTACCCCATCTAAGAGACTTAAAAATAACCAAAAAAAGAGATTAATTAGCAGATTTAGCAGACCTAAGACACTAGTTAGTAACCTCGAGTTTCTGCAACAAAAGACAGGAACTTAGGCTTAAAACATGAATCTCAACATACTAGGAAGATCTACTTCCAACCTGACATGCAACAGATTTTGGAGGGAAACAGGAACGAATATCTGAATATCTTTCACATGTCCAGCCTTTTGCTAGTTTAAGAACAAACTCGTCTAGGGAAGAATTTGAGGTCATCTCTCATATGAAATGTTTGAACATCTGAGAAACACAAGACACAGAGGATCAACAATAGCCAATAATAAATTTAAAAAACGGATAGGAAAGAAGTGTATATAGATGCGAGGTAACCTGAAAGTTGAACTCAGAAATCATACGCACTCTCCCACAATGCTTCTCTTCGGATGTTCCCACACAGTAATCTCGGTGCCCTCGACTATAAAAGGAAAAAAAAAGTGGGTTAAGAGGAAGAACACTACCTGAAGATGTAGCGCATAGGAGACAAAAAGGATACATCAAAAGCATCACCGACCGATACTCCACAACCTGAAAAAAACATAGCGAAGAGGTAAAATCCCATGAACATAATAATAAGCCTTCACCGATTCAATTTGATAAACAAAACTCTAGAAGAATAACCTGGATTAGAGTGACAATGGTAGGATCCTCCTCCACAAATGTGAGCCAACAAAACAAAAAATGATAAGTAACATGTAGTTAGAAGAAAAAAAAACACCGAAGCAAAGTGAAAATTCATAAGGCAAATAGAGATGCGTTTAAAGCAAGGAACCTGTGAGAAAGCATGGAGAAGAATATGCAGTGACCTGATCATATCATAATTCGCTTCCAAAACACCTGCAAGACGAAGACGAAAAGAATGTAAAGAACAAAAAACATAGAGTAAAAGAAGTGTTAAGAGGAATAACAAAACCCCTTAAGACCTTAGCACATAGAAGGAAGTTAGACGCAACGATAAAAGCAACAAGCAACAATGATAAGAGTTCAGCAGCACTCCGCTATGAGCATCAACGTTAGGCCACAGAGGGGTCCTTGACCTGTAAAAGAGATTACAAGATTCAGAAAACCAACGAAAAATCAGAAATATTCTGGTAGGACAAGAATGATAATCTAAAATAGTACCTTTCCAGGCTCAGTTAGATATAGAATAGGAGGCAACAAGCAACCACTTCAAGAAAGCTTGGGGACCTATGGAGTTCAATAATTTGTGAGCCAGGGAAAAAAAGTTAAAAGAATCTGACCAAGTAAATATAAAACGTTACCAGCCTGAAAAAAGCAAAAGTTGCAGGACCACCAACTGTGATCTGATCCCCCAGGCTTTGGACGAGAGATCTTGCCAAACCAAAGAACATGATAATCCTAAACACACAAAAATAAAAGGAAGTTAGACCCATTCCAACATTTTCAAACTATTGTTAACAAGCAACAAGCAACGATGGTGAAGAGTGAGTAATGAAAGGGATCAAATAATATGACTCATGGCATCAACAACTAGTAACACTTCTGATGGATTCAGAAATTTCCTCAAGTCTTTTTTAGTTCGTCTATCATGCCTTTATCTATGTGTCACAAAGAGTCAATTTCAAGACTAAAGCTGCAACGGACTTAAGATACAACAATGACTTTATAGGACGAAAGATTACCTCAAGCCTCCCTGCAGTATCCATGATAACTACATTTGCGCACCAGCATGTGTCTGCTTTGGGAAATCGTTGATGTCAGAACTTTGCAGTCATTATCTTCTTCTGTAGATCTTCAGCATCTTCTTGACGCATCTACAAAAAAAGATGAAGAAGAATTCAGTGTAGAGAGACAGAGAGGGGAAGAGAAAAATGAAATTTTAATATCTCCGACCTGCACAATGACTCTCAAAGAGGAAAGATTACCTGAAGCCTCCCTGCAGTATCCATGATAACTACATAAGTCTTTTTTAGCTTCTTTTAAGCTACTCCATCTGCAGGTTTACACACCTTAGTAGCATTTTGTTTGTTAAGTCACCCCCAGAGAATTGAATCAGGCAGACTTAACAAACAAAATGCTACTAAGGTGAGCTCAATCATGGCCGTTGAAAGACGAAGGATTACCTGAAGCCTTCCTGCAGTATCCACATCTACACAACTCCTTTTTTAGCTTCTTTTAGGCCTTGCTTTACCAGGTTTTACATCAGTCCCTGTAAATTTTATAAATGTATATAATGAATACCTGTAAAATTGATAATTGAAGCCTCAAATCTAGAGTGACACTCAACTACACAACACCGTTGCCGGGAAAAAAACGAATCCATCACACCCAAATCTCCGATGAGATGATGATTCCCTCCCCTCAATCTTTCGCCGGAGAGACGCCATGATGATGTAGCCTCTCTCTCTAAGGGCTCTTCAAACTCCGTACACTATCTCTCCTCCACTCCACTCCACTCTATCTCTCCTCTTCTTCTTCTTCTTCTTCGGCCTACAAAGAAAAATAAAAAGCTTTAAAAATATAATTTTCTGATTATTATTAATAATAATAATAAAAGGCCGAAAGTTTTACCAAGGCTTCGTATCTAGTCACTGTTTAATGGGCTGAAGTTGCTAGTATTGGGCTATCCTATGTTTTCGTGAAACAGCTTCATTACAAAAACACGCGAGTGATTTCCGCTCCCTCCTCTCATGATTTCCAACTGTGAAATTACTGCAACAATCATCAACCAAAATTCAGGAAGATTAGTCTTTCCTCAAGTCCATGAGTTCACTCTTATTGCCGTCAGCCTTGAGTATCATAATCATAATCTCAAAAACTTGTCTCCCTATTACAGCAAAAAAAATCACAAAGCATTAGTGAGAGACAAACAATTGACGAAGATACATGAAGAAGAAGTTGTGCAACATTGATATAAGATTAAGTAAATGCAAATGATAAGAACATAGGCATTATTATTAGGCAAGAAGACACAAATAGGGCGGGCAACTCACAGTGTAGATATCCCTCTCTGAGGCGGCAGATGCGAAAACACTTTTTCACCAAAATCAACTGCTTTGGCTCTGCTGGAACTGAAACAAGCAGTGAATTATTCATTTCATGCTAAACAATAATGAGTAAAGCCAAAGCATGAAATGAAGACTAACCTGTTTAGGTAGCAGAAGAAGAGAGAGACTTGAGCTGGTTTTTCAAAGAAATGCATGATGAGTGTGGAGCCAGAACCTTGAGCACCGTATCCAACTCCCTCATATATAAGATCCAACAGCGTCGTAAGTAAACACACACCCTTTTCCTGCATTATAATCAAGAATTAATTATCCCACAATGTTATGTTGTACCTCTTCTACAGTCACATGCATCAATCATAACGAAAAAAATAGAAAAGAGAAGAAGAGCAAGCACTTTACCTTTCTTGTCAATCCTTCCTAGAAATAAAACGTTTTGGAAAAGAGCTGCATTTGAGAACCTTCTGCAATATTCTCACATCAGTCTGAAAGCCTGAGGAAGACAACACAGCTTTTTTGCCTTTGTCTGCTCTGCAAAAATTAAAAGAAGACAACAACTTAACAAAATGATAAGTAGGTAATGATAGATCGTGAAACCAACAACAAAGACCAAAACGCATCACCTGTTAGCAAAACCTCCAAGAAACATCTCGGGTAACACTTCTTCTCCAGCCACCTAATTAATTTAGCAAAGTGTAGCTCTCCTCCAGCCATCACAATTTCACTAGCTGCACATCATGTACGATCTGAAACATAGCCATGAGAAGCCACACCTGAGTATTATTGATACCAAAACGATAGAGTGGAGTGGTGAACAACTATCAAAACCAAAAAATAATGATCACATGTTAACAAAACCCGTGAGAAAGGTTGAAGACGTACCCAGGAGAAGAGTATATGCAGTGACAACGATCAGTCAAAGCCATCATTGAGCCATTGTAGGATCCTTCTCCACACACCTAAACCAACAAAAGAAAAAAAAACAACAAGTAAATCACATGTAATTAGGAAAAACAGAGAGTAAAAAGAAGAGTTAAGAGGAAGAACAAAACCTTAGCACAGAGAAGAATCCAAGCGTGCCCTTGTCTCCTTGAGACATCACCCTCATCCATAAAAGCATCAACCATAAACTGAAATAACAGAGCAACTAAGTAAATCACATGTAATTAGGAAAAACAGATAGTAGATAAAAGAAGAGTTAAGAGGAAGAACAAAACCCTTGAGTGTAGCTCTCCTCCACCCATCAATTTCACTAGCTCATCATGTGCAATCTCTGAAACACAACCATCAGAAGCCACACCTGAGTATTATTGAAACCAAAACGATAGAGTGAAACAACTATAAAGACCAAAAGTAAAAATGATCACATGTTAACAAAACCCGTGAGAAAGCTTGAAGACGTACCCAAGAGAAGAGTATGCAATGATCCGATCATAATTAGCTTGCAAAACACCTGCAAGACGAAGAAGAAAGTGTTGAGAGGAAGAACAAAACACTTGTAGACTTAAGCATAGAAAAGAAGCAAAGCGTGTCCTTATCTCATCTTGAACATAATAAAAATATCGGATTTAGAAACCAAACCTTAGAAGAATAACATGACAACGATCAGCCAAAGCCATCATTGTAGGATCCTTCTCCACACAGCTAAACCAACAAAACAAAAACCGACAAGTAAATCACATGTAATTAGGAAAAACAGAGAGTAAATAAAAGAATGGTTAAGAGGATGAACAAAAAACCCTTGAAGACGTTAGCACAGAGAAGAAGAGAGCGTGTCCTTGTCTCCTTGAGACATCACCCTCATCGATAAAAGCATCAACCATGCTTAACCTGAAATAACAGAGCAACAAGTAAATCACATGTAATTAGGAAAGACAGAGAGTAAATAAAAGAATTTAATTAAGAGGAAGAACGAAACCCTTGAAGACGTTAGAAGAAGCAAAGCGTGTCCTTGTCTCCTTGAGACATCACCCTCATCGATAAAAGCATCAACCATGCATAACCTGAAATAACAGAGCAACAAGTAAATCACATATTATTTGGAAAAACAGATAGTAAATAAAAGAATTTAATTAAGAGGAAGAACGAAACCCTTGAAGACGTTAGAAGAAGCAAAGCGTGTCCTTGTCTCCTTGAGACATCACCCTCATCGATAAAAGCATCAACCATAACCTGAAATAACCGAGAAACAAGTAAATCACGTGGACAATTTCATTATGATAAAAAAGCAACTTGATGCAATTTAGAAAACAAACCCTAGAAGAAGCCATCACCGATCAATCGTAGGACCCTCCTCCACAAACCTAAAAAAAAAAACAACAAGTGATAATAACATGTACTTAGAAGAAAAACAGAGGGTAAAAGAAGAGACCAAACCCTAGAACGATCGGTGATGACCGGATCGGATCAAATCAACATATATTGAATAAACCTGCAAGACGAACAAAAGAAAAAACAAATCAGAGTCTCGTTCGTGAAGAAGAAGATAGATATAACAGAGGGAAATACTAATAATTAAAAAAGCTACTACTGATGCAATTGACGAAGAAACCCAAACGGCAAACCCTAGAAGAAGAAGATTTCACAAGTAGGAGGAATGAGAGGTGATGAGATCGAGTTGGAAACAACAACATCAGAGACCCGTCGGATTTAGAAGAATATCACACAAACATAACATCGATCAGAAACCCTATACTACTAACGAAGGAAGGAGAACAACAACAAAAAAAAAAAAAAAAAAAAA
>NC_025702.1:19819538-19841297 GCF_000633955.1 Camelina sativa
AAAAAAAAAAAAAAAAAAAAAGATAGGAAGATGTGATGAGATGTTAAAACTTATAAGGGTAGTGGAGCGAATTAGCATTATTTATAGAGAAGGTATATGTCGGTCTATTTTTGAACCGTTAGATTAATAACCTAGGTATTCCTTATTTTTACTTTCCTATTTTCCTTTTTCCTACTACAATCTTTTATATTATTTGCTATTTCTTTTTTTTCTTTTTTTTTTCTATTTTCCTTTTTTCTACTCTCTTATATTCTTTGCTATTTCTTTTTTTTTCTCTCTATTTGAACCGTTAAATTCATATATTTCTATCTTTTTTTTTCCCTTTTCCTATTAATCTTTTAGATTATTTGCTATTGCCTTTTTCCTATTAATCTTTTTTTTTTTGTGATTTTTTTATAATGCCTTGTATTACACAAAGGATGATAACACAATTAACAACATACAAATAAGATAAAGGATGATAACACAAAGAATAATCATGCTTTAATTCAAGTGCGTGAACAAATAATACTTAGAGATGACAAAAACAGAGCAAAAAAAAAAAGGGAATCTTTAATCTTTAGCTATGATGACTAACGACCATACTCAATGCTTGAGAACGTTAACGAAACTCCACTTGAGCTAACCGAGTGAGAAGAAGAAGAAGCCGAGATGTGATACATAGCAACAGGCCTCTTCAGTGGAAGATCAGGGACCGGTGACTCAAAATTCAAGACTTGGATCGCTTGTTTTATCGAAGGTCTCGAGTTTTTATGAGGATGAGCACACCATAACCCTAATACCACAAGATTCAGCTTCTTTCTTATCAAAATCCTTACCCAATTTCTCATCAACATATGAAGTCATCACTTCTTGTTTCCCATAAAGTTCCCAAACTCTCTCCACAAGACTGATCTCATCACTCTCACTATCAGTACTGTTTTCTTCTTGTTTCCGTTCCAACGATTTTCTCCCTGTGACAATCTCTAGTAAAACAATTCCAAAGCTATATATATCAGATTCTTTACTCGCACTTCCTTTCATCACATATTCAGGTGCCATGTATCCAAAAGTTCCAGCCAATCCTGTTTTATGGGAACCAGAATCATGGTTCACAAGCCTAGCCAACCCGAAATCACCTAACTTTACATTGAAATCACTATCCAGCATTATGTTGCTTGCCTTGATGTCTCTGTGCAGTACACATTGATCCCATTCTTCATGAAGATAAAGAAGAGCAGAGGCTAAACCAAGAGCTATCTTGTTGTACCTTGTGTCCCAAGAGAGTATATTAGGCCGTCCTTTACCAAAGAGGTGAGAGTTCAAGCTACCATTTGGCACTAACTCATAGATGAGCAAAAACTCGTTTTTTTCATTACACCAACCGATGAGTTGAACTAGGTTTCGATGTCTCAGTTTGCTGATGACCTTAACTTCGTTTAGAAACTCTTTCATTCCCTGCCTTGAACCACTGGATAGTTTCTTCACCGCAACCATCGTATTGATCTTTCTCAAGTTTCCTTCATAAACCGCTCCAAACCCTCCTTCACCCAGCTTTCTATGGCTTGAGAATCCATTGGTTGCTGAGACAAGATCCTTATAAGATATCTTTCTTGGTCCTGCTTCCCTTTCCAAGTCTTCATTTATTGATATCATGTTTGCTATATCTCTTTCTTTCTTCTTCTTTCTTTCCTTCCGTGACCAAACCACTGTGGTTGTGATGACCATAAAGGTCAGGAGAACGAACCCGGAAACCGAAATGCCAACTACCATTCCTATCTTGCTATCAGCTTGCTCGCTATCCAAAGTTGAACTGAGCTCCCATGATAAAAGTCTATGTTCCTCTGTGTTTGACCCAGCAGCAGCTATAAACCCTAGCATAACTTCCGATGGCAGAACCTTTGCGAGATCGATGATGTACGAAAGGCTTGAACTCTCCTTAGGATGCTCATAAGCCCAAGTCACACTTAAATTCTTAGTCACGGAATCGTAAGAGATCTTTGCATGAGCAATATCTTGGCTGTGTGAGCTTGCATTCCAAGAGGTGTAGTTGGAAGAAACAAGCGAGTTATTATTGATCCCCACATGAGAACCAACGTCCGTAGGATCCCATCCTCGATTGTTGAATGTGTCAAACTCGACATGAACGAGTGGAAACCAAGACGAGTAATTATTCTTTCGAGTGAACAAATTCAAGAAACCACCAACTGAGTATGCAGGTAGCTGAGCTCCCATAGGAGCGAAAAAGAAACAGATCCCATGACCATCTGCTGAAAGGTTACGAGCATCGATTTTGAAGGAGAAACTGGTGTCAAAATTTGAAGCCTGCCCAGTTCTATGACTCCATATAGGTACCTTCTTGGAATAAGTAATCCAGCCAACTTGAGATGTTTGTTCATCGTTGTTGAAGTTCACCGTTCCATCTTTATCGGGCGTTGCATCCCCGTTGTAAACTATGTTCTCGGGATCACCTGGCCGGAAACTAGTAAAATTGAAGTAAAGTGAATCAACAACGAAAGGAAGGAAGAGGACATAGGAAAGGAAGAAGAATGAATTGAACATGGAGTAAAGATTTTTACAGAAGTAAAATTAAGCAAAGTGCAAAGGTTTGGTTAATGATGATCTTTAGATAATCAAGTTACAGAACATATAACACAATTCAAGAAGTAGAGAGTGGTCAAGGAAAGAAGCTTAATCTAAGGGTCTATTCAAGAGGATCACTATCACTGAATTTCTTTTGAACCTTCTTTTAATCAAAAAGTCAAATCAGTGCTATAAAAAACCTTTTAAAGACTCTTGAATGCTCCTTTTAAAGACTTTGCACATCATAAAATTAGTTGTACGTTGTGTCGTTCCACGTATCAATCTTGAAAATGTAACTGGTCGTAACGTGGACCTTCCTGGAGCCTCTTAGCAACCTTATGAGAGCAGCCGAACCAAACCAACACGACAAGTACATATAAGCAGCACTGTTTAATTCAATGGTAAGTAATTAAAAGGTATTAAATAGAAGTGAGCCACCAAAAGGGAACACAAAATTAAGTTTTTCTTAAGCTAAAGAAGGTTTGAAAATTTTACAGCAAAGAAACAGAGTATAAAGCAGCGTATAATAAAAAGTAAATTAACAACAGTTAAGTACGAGAAACAAAAGTTTGACTGTAATTTAGACAAGAACACATACAAACTTTTAGTATGACAGTATAGACAAAGAACGACAACGAACGAAGCGAAGAGGTTAAAGGTAATCCCACAAAAAAAAAATAAGTATGCTACAATTATAGGAACAAGTTTTGAGGTTAGGACCAACGACCAAGTTGAGCACTAGAAAAAGTTGATGTTGCTACTCCACCTGAGCTTGATAATGATGATGACACATGATATGTAGCAACTGGCATTTTAGATGCCAGACTAGGAAATGGTGCTGCGAAACTTAATACTTGGATCGCTTGCTTTATAGAAGGCCTAGAGTTTATTTCAGGGTGAGTACACAACCCCACAACCATAAGACACTCTGTTTGCTTCATATCATAATCTTTTTCCATTTGATACAAATGACTTTGCTTCAGGCTCAAGTTGTCCTTGTCTTGGATCCACAGATTTCTTTCCCTAAGAATCAAACAAAGCTATAGATGTCAGATTCTTTGCTTGCACTTACGGTGCTAATTTATACGAAACCCATGTAACCAAAAGTTCCAGCCAATCCTGTAGTCTGGGGACCTAGCTCGTGGTTCATCAACCGAGCCAACCCAAAGTCACCTAGCTTGGCATTAAAATTGGAGTCTTAACATTATATTTACACGTCTTGATGTCCCTGTGTATAATGCATTGCTTCCACTCTTTGTGAAGGTAAAGCAAAGCAGAGGAAGCAAGCGAGTTATTGTTGATCCCAACAAGAAACTTAATATCAACAGGATCCCATTCCATAATTGTAATAGGTATCAAATTCGATATGTACAAGTGGGAACCGAGAGGAGTAACCGTTGTTTTATTGAAAAGACCTAAGAAACCACCAGCGGAGTTGGGAGGGATAACGATGCCTGCAGGTGCAGTGCAAGAAAGAATATACGAACCCATGGCCATAATCTGAAACACTACGCGTATCGATCTTGAAGGTGTAACCAGGATTGTTCAATTCAATCGCACCATTTGGTGTTGCATCTTCTTGGTAAGCTATGTTAGGACCACCTGATAGAAAACGATAAACTAAAGTGATCGAACAAAAGTGAGAGGAATAAGGAAGGAGAATAAGATTAAGTTTTTCATATTACATGTAGAAGCTAAGCATGTCTAAACTCATTATGTTAGAAAGTGTTATTTTTGAAGATTGGGACCATCATCAAGTCAACAACAAAACTGATATCATAAAAAATAAGTTCATTAGATAACCAGAATCAACCTCAGGGGTTACCTTAGCCTTAACATGCTTCGACAGAATTACTCCAGCCAATTTTCTGAAGAATATCCAATGGTAATAAACAAAACTATTAGGTATATATATATATATATATACTTGATGATGATAAACCAAAGTTCATGGTACAAATGTAATAAACAAAACCATTAGTTACATATATCTAATAAACAGAACTCGCGGATGCATACGAAAATTGGATCTTATGTTCGATGATAAAACTGAGAGAGACAAAAAAACAGAGCATATATGATATATTAGTGATCCGGACTCTGTTTTCGAAGATCTCGAAAAGCACTACGATCATCATCGCGCAAATTAAAACCATCGTCGAAGTTCTGAGAATAACTCACAGCATCGTAGTGAAACGTCACTAACGTTTTCGATTTGTTGTTCTTCTCGAATCCGCAACTTCTGACCAATAACAATCTTCTCATCAAATCCCTTAACATCGGAGTTGATCTCGTCTTCTTCTTGTCGTGGTTACTGATTCGAACGTACTCTGTCTCTGTGTGGATGAGACAAGATAACGGCGAACTCAAGCATCGACTGTTGACGTACGATGGTTTACGGTTGTCGGCTAGATTTCTATCCATTTTCTGGGAAAGAAAAAAACTAGAAAGAGTTTATTTTTGATTGAATGAAAATTTGGGGTTTGTAATCGACGGAAGAAGAGGTAAGAGAGCTAAACAATAAATGGATTTACAGGAAAAAAAAAAAAAAAGAATATAATGTACATTTTTGGATGCTTATGTTTTTAGCGGTCCAATCACAATTTCTTGGTTTATGGAGCATTCATTTATGTGAAACTTGGAAGTTTTTTTTGGTTAGTCAACATTTTTGTTATTGTTATACCTACTGTACATACTTAGTGATAATAAAATGGTCATACAATGTGAAGTAACTATCAACTTTAACTCCGTTTCTTAAATTTCATTGACCTAAACGTGCTTATAGATTTTATGGTATGGTTTTAATCACGCCTAGGGATTTTTTTGAATATTCAGTTTTCTTATTACCATAAGTAAATCATGATTTTTAACGATAAGGGTATTCGTTTGCTAGAGAGCCTTGGTCTTAGGGAACAAGATACTCTCTCATAAAGCTACATCGCTATCGCTATCGCTATCGCTATCTGTTACAATATTAAACGCTTTCGCTATCTCTTGAACGTGCCGTGCTTGTTTTTGGGCCTCTCTAGTCGAACAACTTATTTTATTTACGTATCCCCCGTGACTCGTTAACTTGTGAGGCCATTACTGTTTGTACAACAACACTTTCAAAAAACAAAAACAAGGACAAAAAACGCTAGAAGGAGGGGTCGAACCTCCGACCTTGTGGTTAACAGCCACACGCTCTAACCAACTGAGCTATTCCAGCATTTTGTTATGTAGATTTCAAACATACAATATATATAACATAAAATTATTTAATTGATTTAAATTTCAATTCGACTAGACAACATTACCCTTTTGGAACCTCACATAAAACGATTGTGTGTCACACTCAAAATATCATACCCTAAGAAAAAGGGGTGGAAAAAAATAAAATAAAATAAAGAAAGAACAAATGAAGAGAATAAGAATAATGGCAACGCTAGTAATAGCAAACATGTTAATGGCGACTCCAACGTCTCGAGCCTCTCTCAATCTTCTTCGTCGTTCACCTCATCCTCATCCTCATCCTCATCCTCATCCTCATCCTAAACCAAACAACGCTCACAAATACTATTTCTCATCTTCTTCTTCACATTTTCGTCCCTCGACTTTTCGTAAATCATACTCTTGCCCCATCTGGTCTTCTTCTTTCTCTTTCTGTCTCCCTCCTCCTAGATCCACCACTTCCACCTCTCTCTCTTCCTCCTCCTTCCGTCCCTTCTCCTCCTTTCCTCCGTCCATGTCTTCCGCCGCCGCCGCCTCCGTAGACTCCGCCGAGACTCTCTCCTCGAATCCTCTCTTGCATGATTTCGATTTCCCTCCGTTTGATTCCGTTGATGCCAGTCACGTCCGTCCTGGGATTCGTGCTCTATTGCAGCACCTCGTACGTTCCCGTTCTCCGTTTCCGATTTGAAGAGATTTATGTATCTTTTATTCGATTTTTTTTTATGATTTTTATTTTTTTGAATTTTTAGGAAGTTGAATTGGAGGAGCTAGAGAAATCTGTGGAGCCATCATGGCCAAAACTGGTTGAACCATTGGAGAAAATTGTTGATCGGTTAACTGTTGTTTGGGGAATGGTGAATCACCTTAAAGCTGTCAAGGACACACCTGAGCTTCGTGCTGCTATCGAAGACGTTCAGGTCTTTTTTTTTATATATATAATGTGTTCTCATTCTTGCTTTAGTGTGTTTGTGCCGTGAATTTTTGTATTTACATTTTGTTTGACTCTTCTTCTGCAGCCAGAGAAGGTGAAGTTTCAGCTCAGGTTGGGGCAAAGCAAGCCTATTTACAATGCCTTTAAAGCTATTCGTGATTCTCCTGATTGGTCTTCACTCAGTGAAGCTCGTCAACGTTTAGTTGAAGGCAAGTAGTTCTAGTCTAGAGTATCGGAAGAACATATCTTTCATTCCCTTTGCAAGTGTTCTAACTGTTGTTTCAGCTTGATTTCAGCACAAATAAAGGAGGCGGTTCTCATAGGTATTGCTCTTGATGATGCCAAGAGAGAAGAGTTTAACAAGATTGAACAGGTTTCTTTCAAGCTTTTGACAAATAAATTTCAGTTTGTTTGGTATTTGCTTTGATCCTAAGAACTGTCATTTCTCAATACTATTATTTAGTGCTATAATATGCTTAGTTCATTTCTGTTCATGATTGTAGGAACTCGAAAAGCTTTCTCACAAGTTTTCTGAAAATGTTTTGGATGCTACAAAGAAGTTTGAAAAGTTGATAACAGACAAGAAAGAGATCGAGGGATTGCCTCCATCCGCTCTTGGGCTATTCGCACAGGCTGCTGTGTCCAAGGTATTAATACTAACTAAAAGATATGCAACGTTCCATGTTTTTTTTTTTTTCTTTCGGGTTTGTCAGTTTTTGCTTTCTTTGATTCGTGACATAAGGGACATGAAAATGCAACTGCTGAAAATGGACCATGGATCATTACACTGGATGCCCCTAGTTATCTTCCTGTTATGCAACATGCCAAAAACCGAGCTCTGCGTGAGGAGCTGTACCGAGCTTACCTAACTCGTGCCTCTTCTGGTGATTTGGATAATACAGCAATTATTGACCAGATTTTGAAGCTTCGCTTGGAAAAAGCTAAGCTTCTTGGTTACAATAATTACGCTGAGGTAGAGTCATCAACCTAAGTATAAGCGTTTTCTTTTTCTCTTTCTAATTGGCTTAATGGGGTTCTCTGTTGTTCCAGGTAAGCATGGCTATGAAAATGGCTACTGTTGAGAAAGCAGCAGAGCTTTTAGAGAAGCTTCGTGGCGCTTCTTGGGATGCGGCTGTTCAAGGTAACATACATGATCTATTCAAATGACGAGTTATTTGTTAAACAAGTTGGCTACAGTTGCAACTTGTAACAGTTTGAAGCCGTAGCTTTGGAATTGACCTCTCCAATACGTAATTTTGACGTTTTTTTAATTCGTTGTATAAATTAGACATGGAAGACCTCAAGAGTTTTGCAAAGAACCAAAGTGCTGCAGAATCTGACAGTTTGACTCACTGGGACACCACTTTCTGGAGTGAGAGGCTTCGTGAATCCAAATACGATATTAATGAGGTTTTTTAGTCCTTCTTTAGCTTGCGATTCAAATATATTATTTTGAAAGTCTTGATCTTTATCTCCCATTTTGGTCTTTTTAGGAAGAACTACGTCCATACTTTTCACTGCCAAAAGTTATGGATGGAATTTTCAGTCTAGCTAATACACTATTTGGAATCGATATTGAACCAGCAGATGGTGTAGCTCCGGTAAAATCTGGAATCTTATCTGTTGCCTTAATATACATCTAACATATAATTACTAAAGTCTGTTAATTGGAATATATTATTGATTTGAAGGTCTGGAACAGCGATGTTCGGTTCTACCGCGTTAAAGATTCTTCTGGGAATCCAATTGCTTACTTTTACTTTGATCCATACTCTCGCCCTTCAGAGAAAAGAGGCGGGGCTTGGATGGATGAAGTGGTTTCCCGTAGCCGAGTCATGGCTCAGAAAGGCTCTTCTGTTAGGCTGCCTGTTGCGCACATGGTCTGCAACCAAACTCCACCAGTAGGTGACAAGCCAAGCCTTATGACATTCCGCGAGGTAAATGAGAAAATTTATTTTCTACACATGCTTATATCTTAGCTTGACATGAAATCTCGAATTTTTTGCACTTGCTGACTATAACGTCACTCTGATTTACAGGTAGAGACAGTATTTCATGAATTTGGACATGCTCTCCAGCATATGCTTACCAAGCAAGATGAGGGGCTAGTGGCTGGTATCCGGAATATCGAGTGGGACGCAGTTGAATTACCATCACAGTTTATGGAGAATTGGTGCTACCACAGGTACTAAGGAGTTCGTTCAGTAACAGAGAGAAATTTTACCCGCTTTGTATATTTCAAGTGAAAGTTATGTTAAATGAGCGCTATGATTCTGGATTGCTGGTTTCAGGGACACTTTAATGAGTATAGCCAAGCATTATCAAACAGGAGAAACACTCCCAGAGGAAGTATACAAGAAACTCCTAGCTGCAAGAACCTTCCGTGCAGGGTCCTTTAGTCTTCGTCAGGTGAGTACAAGTTACCACACAAGAAGCTGCTAAGGTTTTATATATTCAGTGGTACAAAGTTAAGTTGGTTCCATGTTTAAATTTCAGTTGAAATTTGCCACTGTTGATCTTGAGCTGCACACAAAATACGTACCAGGGGGACCCGAGTCCATCTATGACGTAGATCAAAGGGTATCAGTTAAAACCCAAGTCATCCCTCCACTTCCTGAGGATAGATTCCTCTGTAGCTTCAGTCACATTTTTGCAGGTTAGCAATCCTTTAAAACCCGGAGATATATATACATATATATACTTGGTGCTTGGTGGTTTTTTGATTAACCATTCACTTGTTCATGAATTTTCAGGGGGATATGCAGCTGGATATTACAGTTACAAGGTATATTTGAATCTGTACATAGCAAAACTCTAACTGGATTTCATAATTCTCACCCAAATTTCTCGGAAAACTTGCAGTGGGCAGAAGTTTTGTCTGCAGATGCGTTTTCAGCTTTTGAAGACGCTGGACTGGATGACATTAAGGTAACCCATATATGCATGCTATAACCCTTTAATACATTTTTAGTATCAACAAGTTCAGACACGAGATTATGAAATTATAATATGCAAACAGGCTGTTAAGGAAACAGGACAGAGATTCAGAAACACCATACTTGCACTCGGAGGAGGAAAAGCGCCTCTCAAGGTATTTTTTGATTATTTTGTTGTTTCATATAATAATAATAGTTTCAATATCTATGGCATTTCAGTCTTTAATTGATTCTATATTACGATCATCAGGTGTTTGTTGAGTTTAGAGGACGCGAGCCTTCACCAGAGCCTCTTCTCAGACACAATGGTCTCTTAGCTGCTACTGCTTGAATCTTGTATTACAACATTTTAGTTTTTCAACAAATAACATTTCTTTTCTGATATATCAACCATTTACATCACTCAGCTACTACATTGCATGGTTTACTTTTAAAACTCTTCGATTACCTTCTTTCCTACCACAACCAAACTCTTGAACACTAACAACAGCAAGAAAAAAAAAAGTCATCGAACCCAAAAAGACACTCTCGTTCGTCTTCTTCTTCTTCTCCTCCTCCTACATTGCCCATTCACTCTCTCACCCACTATTCAGCATTTCACAATTACACTAAACAACTCCTAAATCTAACAGGTAATTAAATAACAAACTCTTCTTCTTGCTTAACCTAGAATTCTCTCTATCTACCCCTTACATTTTTTTTCTCTACCTACAACTGCTTCCTAAGGTTTTCATCCAAAGAAAAAACAAATCCATTCCTTTCAGTTTCTCTCCCTTCCTTCCTTCCTCCCTTTACACCCACAGCTAAACGTTCCTAGTACTTCAGGACAGAATCAATGGCTAAAATCCCCAAATGATTCTATCATTAAGCTTCTTTTGCTTCCACAAATGGCGATTGGACACTATCTGCATCAGAATCACTACCTGATGAACTCCCTCCTGACCCTGATTCTGCAAATAAGCGTCAAACGGAAATATATTAGTAATGACACAACTAAAAGGAGAAACTTTTAGCAACGAGGGTTTTAGGAAAAAGGTTAAAAGAGATATATACCACTAGACGAGGAACCACTACTAGAACTGGAACTGCCTGAAGAACTAGAGCCACTACTAGCAGCTGCTGCAACAGCGGTACCATCTCTTTCAATCTCTACTGATGGGTAATCTTCTATTGGTATGTCTTCTCCAATGTCAACATCCTCTTCCCCTGCATCTCCTTTCCTTGTTCTTTTCTCCGCACTACCCATTTCTGCCATCGAAGTCTAAGAGACACAGAGGACAAGACAACAATTTAAGTATTGACAGCACAAAAATCAAACGGTTGTTTCGACAGAGACGCAGGGTTGATTCGCTTACCATGTTTCTAGGTGGAGTTGTCACATTCCTGATAAACCCTTGGCGCTTGATTTTGCTAGCCATCTTCTTGTAATTTGTCACAAACCGATCAAGCTCCCATAGAGTCTCATTATCAACAGCTTCTATATCTAGCTCAATTTCGTCTCCATCTTGTGACAAATGTCCGTTTCTCTTCTTGAGAATCTGAACCAACTGCCCAAGCTTCTCAGGAGGTAAGTCTTGTAGGTTCATACCAAGCTTTGACTTCTCCTCCATGGTCATCAACCTTTTGTTTGAATCCTTTGCCTTAGGCTTTGGCAACTTCCCTTTCCTCCCTTTTGTAACTTCACTCACATCAGGAGGTGCTTCAACTTCTTCAGTAACCGGCTGCGGAAGAGGTGGTTGAGGCTGAACCACCGGAGGAGGCGGAGGAGAAGGAGTTTGCACACGTGTAGGCTCGACTAATTGAGGAGGCAATGTAGGTTGTGGCGGCTTCACTGAATCAAGCTTCTTAGCTATAGATATTTGTTCTGTTCCTTTCCTAGGATTCGCCACCATAGGGTTCTGATTCCACTGTCTATGCTTAGACTCAGGTTTAAACTCAGGTTTGAACTCAGGTTCAGGACGAGATGATGAACCAGTGAGTTTTAGCTGCTGAGCCTCGAACTTCTTGATTGCAGGGTTGAACATTCCATCAAAATGATCCAGAAGCTTCTCAGCCATAATGTACACATCTTGTCCCTTTGGATTATACGACATTGCATTGTAGAACGTCAATCTGACATCGGTAGCGAAATCAATCGGCGAAACGTAAACCCCCTTATCAAGATTCAACTTAACCGTACCCAGATCGATAGGTTTCTTCACGATCACATGATAATCATGAAGCCCTAAGCCAACCACATCAACAGGGGTATTGAACACCCAAGCCCATTTATGCTTCATCAGCTTAACCAAGATCTGACCACAAGTATTCAACATACCCGCCAACACTTTC
This sequence comes from Camelina sativa, assembly GCF_000633955.1. NCBI lineage: Eukaryota > Viridiplantae > Streptophyta > Magnoliopsida > Brassicales > Brassicaceae > Camelina > Camelina sativa. The sequence goes on from NC_025702.1 coordinate 19,831,509, forward strand.
TCCGACTCCGGATCCAAAGCAGCCAATTGATTGCTTCGCTTCACAGCTGACACATTCTTCTTCTGTTTCTTCTTCTTCGATCCAAGCTCATTCGTTTCACCGGCGAAGCTGTTCAACGGAGCTGAACGAACGGCGAGCACCTCCGGTAAAGTGTAAGCTTGCTGAGTCCCGAACGTGCCTGACTCGATCCGTTCTCTCAAGATCCGAACCTGCTCGAGCTCAGAGGCGAAACGCTTCTTCAACTCCCTGAGCTGATTCGAGGAGTACCCAGCGACATTGAAAGTAGCGTAGCTTCCAAAACCAGACGGATCATCGAACTGCTTGCCCGAATTGCTCCCGTCGAAATTAGGGTTAGGGTTAGGGTTGAAGAGAGGAGGAGGATGAAGGCTGTTGGTGTTTTCGGCGAGGGATTGGTTCGTAAATTTCCTCATAAAAACGGCGCCGCATTGTTCCTGGTACGACGGTTCGTTTAAGGTAGCCAAAACAGCCGGTGCCATATGAATCGCTGGGTCATGTCGTGTTTTTCTCCACTTCTTTGAAAAAAAAAAAAAAACTTTAACCTCCAAAAACAAAAAAGGGCGGGAAAATTACATCACCGGCGAAAATCCCCGGCGGTCGGAAAAAAATAAATTAAAAATTTCAGAGATTGGAAGGTTAAAAGGAAAAGAGGGGTTTTTGGGAAGATAGGCCGATGAGGAAGAAGATGAGAGGCATCATCTCTACTTAAAGGCCATTGGAATCTGACCGACAGAACGCTTCGTTTAAATCAAACCGTTGAATTTAGATCTTACGGTTCAGATCTGTTCGGTGAAGCTGACCGATCTAGCTACCCGAGAAAACTGCCACGGATGGCTCAGATCGTTGTAATTAGCCACGTGACGTTATGTTAGCCGTTTGTTCGTGAGGCGTCGTGTGTGTTTTTTGTTTTTTTTTGGTTTTTAATTTTTGAACTTTACGAAAAATTGATGGGTCCGTTTTTAAAAAATAAAAAATGATTCTTCTAAATGGGTTCCACACTGACTTTTTATTATTTTATACCATAATTGTTTTCCTTTTGTTTTTGTTTAAATTACAGACACTGCTCTGTGATTGGTCGCTTTTTCTTTTGCCAGGTCAGCGGATGCCACGTGGAGACAGCTAGGATCTCGTAACTTTCCAACTTTTTTTTTTCTTTTAAGTTTTAACCCTTAAAACTGGACTTTAGTAAAAAAAAGATGTACAAACTCTGATAAATTCACTGACTTTATTTTACATAGTAAGTATACAAATTCCTATATTTTTTAAAAAATGACGATTAATATTCCGATTAAAATCGATAGTGTGTCACCGACTAGACGGCAAACGAACCTAGGACAATGACACTGTTGGAATGACGAACGTATCTTCCTTTGTTTATGATGAACGGGATTACCAAATGGGCTTTTTTTCTTTCTGATCTCTCTGGGCTAGAGGAATTGTTAAAATCTAGAAACATCACTGCCACAACTCATAAATTCCCAAAAAAAAAAAAAAAAAAAAAAAAANGGATATATTTCACGAGTAAAAGATTGTGTGGAGCAGAACTAAACTTACCCAGAATATTGACTGTTGATGATGACCTCATCACAACACTTTTAAATTTGAAAACTCGTTTAATATCTCAATCCCACACACACGCGCGCAGTAGCTAATTTTTTTCCTCACAAAAGAAAATCTTATAAGACATGTTTTCTCTTTTCTCAGAAACAAAGAAGAACACTATAATAAAAGAACAACGAAAGATATAACAAAATAGAAGATAGTGAGGAGAGGGAAATAGAGATAGATATAGATAGAGAGACAAACTCAAAGCAAGAAAAAGAGTAATCAAACACAATCATTGTGCAATTTTTCATATTTATATTATCTTCAAACCATATTGGGTCAACTCTGGACCGTTGGATTTTTTTAAAAGGTTTTCTCCAAGCCCAGACGATTGTTACTCGTGTGGTCTTGGGCCAAATTCTTCTAACCAACGCATTGATAAAATATGGAGCATCTTTTTTTACTCTTATAAAAGAGATTCAAGAGGGAAAAGGGCAGATCCGTAATAAATAAATGGGAACTGAGAGAATGTTAAGAGTAGCGTCTACGCTTAACAACAACCAAAGTAGGAGGGACCATACAGCGAAGGTCTCTTCTATAAATAAGTGTATTTTTGCTAGCCCCCACGCGCACTTCAAACGTTACCAAAAAAACAAACAATTCGTCGCAAAGCCAAAAAAAATCTTTCACTTCACTACAACAACAAACTACTCTGGAAATTTCTACTCTTCTTTATGGTTATCTCTAAGATACTTTTTCCATGAAGACTACCATAGATACGAATAATATTAATAAAGACTATAATAGAAGAAAAGAAAGCAAGTAATAAAATGTAAATTCTGATTTTTTTTAACTTAGAAAATGAATTTCCCTAAGATACTTTTTCAAAAATTGAATCATGGACCGGTTGGTCCGCTAGTCTTGTCACCTAAACCATTACATAATAGCTGGACTGGACCTCTGAATTTATAAACGGCTTGACCAGAAAATGGGCTTTATTTTAGCCCAATAGGTATCTTCGAAACTCTGACAGGCCCCCGAGTACAGCTTCCTCTCACTCAAGTATGAGTTTTGAAAAAAAAAACATAGAATTATGATAATGAGCTCCCTACACGAGCAAAATGATAACACTAATCATTATATAGGATGCTATCTAAATTTTTTGACTTAGGCGATAATAAAAAAACATAAAAATTTGCAAGCTGGCATTAAACAAATCGGAAGACACGAATTAAATGTAACTTTGATTTCCAGGGTAAAATGAATAGTCTTGAACATGTGAATGTGAGATGAGATGTGACTTTGATTATGATTCGTACAAATCTTTGGTGTAAAAACAAAAACAAAAAAAAAATAAAATAAGTAAATATATATACCAGAAGTAGACATAATTAACTGAATCTGGCTCGTGTTCTCATAAAGCTCCCTTCTTATGTTGTAATAATTGAATGTCCCTACCTTTTTATTTCAATTTTTTTTTTCTATTCGTTTCATTTGTTTTTATTTCAAAAAGTCGTTCCATTTGTTTCCAAGGAAATGTATAATATGAAAAATATGAATCGTGTCGAATTTGATATTTTGATGTCTCATTAAATAACAGAAAAAAATTCGCAACTTTTGACTAATTTGATATTTCCAATAGTGGATTAGTGGATCGAATGGACCTTAGGCATGGCCCTCTGCTCCACCCCCGATATATCAAGGTGCTCTTCGATCAATTTGAAAAGTTTCAAATGATGTTTCTATCGTTATCTAGTGGCTGAATAGTTAAAATATCTGTTTATTTTATTGATTTTTTTTTAACCTAACCTATATATTCACTAGTGCAAAACTCGTTAAAATTGTTTGTAGAGGCTTAATTATCAGCCGGTGATGTATTAGTGAAAGGTGAAATCTAGTTTTTGTTGGAATACAATTATAAGTTCCACATCTCAAATTTGATAAAACTATCGTTAATATATAAAGGGTTAAAGTCAATCTACTAATTGTCAATTGGTTTTTAGTTAAAAGCCCAAGACAAACCCAAATTTAACATGGTATCAGAGCCCAAGGTTAAAATTCTGGTGGACCTAAAAAAGTGGATACGGATATACCTCTTGTTAACCCGAGTAATGGGGCCTAAGAAGGAGTTTTATTATCGGTCCAAATGGGATCGGTTCAAGATCGAGTTATCATCTCGAAGAGACGTGTTAAAATCTCATATGTGGTCCTTGGTTTGAAGGGGAGATTGTTGGAATACAATCCAAGTCCCACATCTGAAGTTTGATAAAACTATCGTTAATATATAAAGGGTTATGACCAATCTACTTATTGCCAATTGGTTTTTAGTTAGAAGTCCAAGACAAACCCAAATTTAACAGTTTTAACAAATGTATTTGATTTGTCTAGTATGCTCTTTTACTCTATGATAAAGCATTTATAGGGACTAGATTTATTAGACTAACATGAACTGTATAAGTAAGATATACCTAGATAGCGTTGTTAGCGTAGATAGCGTTGTTTAACAGTAGATAGCGTTGTTTTTGTTTTAACCACGGATTACAAAAGTTTTTGCTTTACATGTCTAGATAACTACTACAATATTTTAACCACGTTGGATTTTGAATAACACTCAACAAAGTAAGATATACAACCATCAAGGAGACACTTAGACGCTACACAAACTCACACCGGATTATACTTAGCTAACAGGTTCAGATAAAGATTTGGCAGTCCGAACATGGTTTAGATGGTCTAGACGTACGGCGTGTATGGCTTGGTGGTCTTTATATGTAATTACCTAATGTTGTAAGTTAAAGTAACATGATCAAAACCAAAAACCGTTTACTGTAACTCAAACCTTTGTACATTTTAATTTGGAGTTTGATCCAGCATGCATCTAAGTCATCCAAAAATCATATGCTAAGATTTCTCTATCCATGTATAACGATAACTAAAATGACATATATACCCGCAATTTGATTCCACTATATATGTGATGTATTTTTTTAAAAAAAACTAAGATATATATGCCTCCTAAATTCAGAATATACGGGAATGATCTTTTGCCCTTCGTTTCACGCAAAGTGCAAAATTTATAACTGTATAAAACTCCCGAAATATAATTTAGTTCGCACAAATAATATCATGACATCAGTAGAGAGAGGACACGAGATAAAACCGGGGGACCCGAGATCGTGTTGTATGTGTGCGAGAGTCTATGCTAAAATCTAAAGTTATGATGCAACACTATATATGTTTTTTTGTACACAATGTTTTATATATATAATTTCAATTTGTTATGTATGGATGAACCAATTATAATTCGTGAATAAAAATGCCATAACACCTACTAGCATGATTGGAAAAGTATGTTGGATGAATAAAAAATGTAATGAGTGTGACATGCCGACTATACGTGAGCTCTTACTTTAACGTACATTTATATATGGATGGGAGAATATGACGTTGCCATTTAACTTCTTATTCATACGCATTCTCTCGTTACTATAACTACTTATTATTGGTTTTAGTTTTTTTTTTTTTCTTTTATTTGGTATGAACGGTTATATTAATGATTGTATTTGTATATATAAAACTCCAGGTTTTGGTATGGGTGGACAAAATTACAATGATGCTCCTGTACACTCCCGTTCCATCTCCTCTCAATCATGTTTTTAAAACCCATCCTATACGACAATGCGATATCTCTCTGTCTCTTTCTCTTTGAGATCACACCCTGTTTATAAAACTGGCAAAAAATATCATAGCTTCGTCTTCGAACATCAAAAAACTATAAGAATGAAACAATCTAACATGACAACATATTTTTCTTCTTTCTTTCGCACTGTTCTTTTTTAAAATGTTAAACCTTAAGACAAACTTGTGAAATCTATATGGAAATCAGTTTTATTGCAACAATTTATGATAACCGGATAACCTTAGTCCCAATATATACCAAACCCGGTTTTATTTTTTTTTATAATGTTTGATATATATATATAGCCAACATGGAAACGCGATGGATGAAACTTGATCCTTCGTTTTGACATGTTAAGTCTTCAATTTGTATCACAAAGATTAGATATTGTATCCGTAGCCTCACAATGCTTAAATTATATATTAAGTTTTAGTATGATCGTAATATTATCTTGTACGTACGCCATGCTTACAATAGTCGTAACAATAATATAAGCTAGCTGATATATAGTCAATGTTAGCTAGTAATTTTATCAGCATCTAGACCTCATTGTTTTTTTATATGTACTCTAGATCTCTACGGAAGTAAGTTAACAATTATACGTAGCATTCTTGTACAAATGTAACATCCTATAGTTAAAGATATTCTTGTGATGACACTTTTTCTGTGCTCTAGTAAATATTGGGGTGCATGAACTACTACTAACTCAATAACATGCATTAGAAGATGACTTGACATAATTAACCATTTAAAGGTATATTTAAACTTTTCAAACATCTTTGTACAGCATTAATTATTATGATTCACATGGAATTTGTACATAATCACAATATATCCAGGCTGATTTATTTTTAACATTCTTCATTTGGTTGTCCTCGATGGTATGATATTACTCATTCCGTTTAACCTAAATCCTTTTATATTATGTTAGCGTTTAACCTAAACGGCTAAATCTCACAAGTAGTTCCATTGAATGATTTAAAAATAAAATTTAACTTGAGGCGTCTACAAAACGGGCCCAAAACTAAGAAATATGTGTCAATCATATGTTATAATAATACAATAAGAAAAAAAAGAGTGGACAAAGGGAAAAGTGAAAAGCGGTTTTAGATGAGAGAATATGCATATACTATGGGCTGTCCACCGATTTCATGCAATGCAAACAAAATCTCGTTACGTACGAAAAATTAAAAATATTTAGTTTTGATGAACGAATAAATTGGAGACTCAATCAAACTAATCTATACTATATATGTAATCTAGCTGCAGATTCTCTCAATTAGGACAAATAATTACACATTTTCGCAGCTAGAGAGACATTACTTAAAATAGGGCGCTGCTAAGTGCTCGCAAACTCTTTCTTTTCCGACCCCTCTTAAACAAATTTATTTAAAGAATAATCAAGAAAATTTCCTAAAATCGTTTCGAGATTCTTTCGAAGTATATTAAATTTTAAAATCTTAAGAAAAAGACATAATTCTTCTTCAAACCTAAAGTGGTATTACTAGTATTAAATAGACCTAGTAGGGTTCTTATAAAAATGATTCGAAGAATTGTCTTTAATCAGAAAATAATAGTACTAATATGCTTTCTTGTGGAAGTCAAAATAACTGTTCCCCATAATTAAAATAAACTATATTTTTCAAGAACCCAACAAAGAAAAAAAAAATATATACTCTGCATCTTGCATAATTTTCCGCATCTACATCGCATCCCCCGATTTAAGCTTATTCTCATGCATTCCCTAAATGACACACCAAATATTATTATTTATTTTTGTACAAAACTGTAGTTCATAAAAATTTTGTCAGTAACAAAGTTTTGTTTTTTTTTATGTCCTTGATAAATTTTATAATAAAACTAGGAGAGGAGAGGGGTGTTTTGTTGCAAAATCTAAAAATTTCTTTTACGCAAAAGTTTAAAAAAAAAAAAAACATTTTTGAGGTTTGGCGCATACGGAAAAGATGCGTGGTCGCCTGGCATTGGGTAACATGGACACGTGGACGTTTGAAGAAAGGCCACGTAGGGTTTGTGTTTATTCACGTGGTCTTGGCCCCTTCTCTTTGTCACACATTCACCTTCTTGAGAACCGAATCAGGTCAATCTTTGCTTCTTTTAATTTTTAACATTCTTTCTTTATCTCTTATCCTTAATGCTGAACTGATTATACTAGTCAAACATCATCTTACAGTATCAAATACAAAATTACTTAAATTTAGTATACATAAACACATTCTTTTTTTTTCCCTTCTCCTTTATGCTTAACTGATGTATTAATCTGATGTATCATATACAAAAGTACTTAAATTTAGTAGTATAATTAAACACATTATATCTTAATGTATTTTAGATACCTATATGACACATGCAAAGCTATATACACTAGAAGAAAGAAATAAAAATGATTGGTTATTTTTTCCATTATCTATGCTTTCGGATTAAAATTTCATTATTTTACGATAGAGTGCAGTTTTTATGACATACTGATGTAGGTCGTAGTGCAGTAAGAATTATAAATTTTAGTATCCTAAGTTTTAAGGTGAATTTTTCAATCAATTAATAACCACTACCGATAATAGAGTGTGAAAGTAGACAAACACAACGATAAGTTTAATTTGGTAGAAGGAAATATTAAACCAACTTCTTAGATGACATTATTTAGCAAAAAAAAACTTCTTAGATGCCATCAAAATTAATATTAAGAAAAATGAAATCCATAATTTAGATTTTTTAGCTGTACAAAAAGTTTAAACAGATCATCAGCACTTGTTATTAGCTGGCACAACACCATTTACTTTATCCTCTTTAGTTAGTTTGAACATATTAAAAGTTAAATCTTTCGTTTATATATAAATATGAGATCAACTAGAAAAAAAAAAGAATCGTCTATCGAATTTTCTTACGTCTAGAGAGGGCTTTGACTTATGATTAGAATCCAAAGAGAAGTTAATACAGAAGAAGACGAAGTTATAATTAAAATTGACGAGCAGCTTTTTTGGTTAGTCACGTCGTCATGTGAAGACGAAGGAGATGATGAAGAAGCAGAAGAAGAGGAAGAGAAAGAGATAATGGAGATCATTAATTAGGAGAGGGTCACAATACATACCAGACAGTCCACTGAATCACTCTATGTAACTCCACAAACTCTCACGCATATCATAGCTTCTTCTGAATACAAACAACAAGCCTCGATCCATTAACCACAGACTTGTCCGTCTCTTCTTCCTTCCTTCCTTCTTCTTCTTCACACTCATCATCTTTGTAAATTCACAACACACACACATTTGTGGATGTGTGCCTACAGCGACACGTGGTGGGTTTATCTACGTTTTTTTGTGTACGATACCGTATATATGTATTTTTCAGGATGTGTGCCTATAGTTGTTAATTTGTTTACCTACGAAATGGTTATTTGTAAATTGTAATCGTAAGATGTATGCCGTGAACTTACTTTTAGTATGTTTCTACAATTTCAAGATATGTTTCTACAATAGTTGATTAACATCATAAGAATAACTTAAGTCCACCATAACTTGGTTTAATAGTGTTTTATGTTATCTATGCCACAAATTGTGGGGCCTTTATACTGTGTCTTTTGCTATTTTAATACAGACAGTCATTTGTGGACAAGCATACGATATTTCAATAATACATAAATCAAATTATATATTTGTAAAAGATTCATCAATGTTATTTCTTTGCTTTTGTTTCTTGTTCATCATTAAGTCAAAGAACGTATGTTTTCGTATTTTCAAAAATCATTTACAATCTATATATGTATTTTATACACTCACACATGTTATATAATCATATATGAAACGTTGAATGTATTATAGATTGAAAGTGAGTGAACTGAAAGGACGAGAGAGGCCTAAGACAGTTTGTTTGTTTTCGTGAACATGGAGCTTCTCTTTACCATGTGCTCTCTTTCTTCTTCTTATTCCTATTAATTTTTATTTACTTTCTTGTTTTTTTACGGTTTTATATATGAGAATAGCACTGAAGATGGGGCAAGAAGAAGTTCACATGCAAACATAAAAATATTACTCATATAAAAATGAAAAAGCTACATTCTAGGCATATGCATGAAATTATTCCACACGGATTTGTTTCGTATATAAATTTCATAGTATATATACATATTAGCAGTCAAGTAGCTAGATTTGCTTATATAAATGTAGTACTCTCAAATGTCACCCCTTTACTTTCGGATTAGTTAAATCACACCCTTAATGGTCCCTTGATGGCAAACAAATTATACAGTGCGTACGATGAGAACATATCATTAGAAATTCTAGAAGCTCCCATTTTTTCGGTCATTAGTTTATTTTCTTAATAATTACCGCGAATAGCCATTCAATTATTAAAAATTTGACTATGCTAAAGCGTTAATCAAAAGAATAAACGTCATATCAAACGTAAGACAAATGTGAACACGAAGGGCAATTATTTCTAAGGCCTACGCTTGGAAAATTTTCAGATTACTATTCACAAACATTACCTTGATTTAAGGGTCAAATTGCAATTCTTAAAGAAAAAACAAGCTA
>NC_025702.1:19841993-19843080 GCF_000633955.1 Camelina sativa
GTCGAGACATGAAATTTGTGGGATCAATGTTTTCCTGTAAGGAAAGGGAATTAATCAATGTATATTACTTGCTCTCTTTTTGTTTCTTTGTCAATTAGATAACTCAAACAATTTGATACTATAATTTACATTTCTTTCATTGATATAATAAAGGCCTGAAATTTTGAGTCAAGTTTTCTTTTTTCTTTTCCAACAATTCGAGTCGGCCTTTATATTGCAAAGAGATTATTTACATTACGCTAATCAAACACATATATGCTATGACGACCGAATGGTTTGGAGTATATTATTAATCACACTTAAAACCATGCATATAACCATGTACCATATATAATAATAAATTGTAACAGCCAGAAACTGCAACTTTTGTTTAAAAATGATTAGAGTAAACACATAGATCGTCATTTAGACTAATATCTAAATCATGGTATTTATTTCAGTGGACGAATCTGTCTGTATACAATGCACGTATAGAGAGATATTAGAATCCAACAACTTGAAACTATGACACGAATTGCAGAATTTCTAAAAGTTTTACTGCAGTAACACCAATCATTAAACCAAAAAGTTTCCTATAGAATAATTAAATTATGGTTTCCGAAAGAAAAAATAAACTTTTGTGTTTTTATACTATGATTTTGAGTGAAACTCGGTTAGCAGTACTTTTTTTTTTTTTTTTCATAGGCTAAACTTACCAAAATAAAAAAAATACATCGATCCATGTCAAGTCTTGTAATATATATATAGCTCATCTATTCCTAGGTAGAGGCTAGAGCAAACAAAAATGTTTTTATTATTTGTCACGAGAAAACAATAAAATGTCTTAGCAATCAAAATAAAAACCATACATTGTATTAAAAAAACCCCATAAATATTAGATTGAGTTTTTGTTCAAAAAAAAAAAAAACAAATAATGAAATAGTAGTAATCACAAATTTAACGGGAATCTTTATTTTTAAGTAATAGTATACTCACACACACACACATCTCTGGATTGGATTGTATATATAAATACGCTTACAACTTCATCTTCTTTAATCCACAAAACTCACACACTCTGTTTTCTCTTCTTTTTTTTTTTTTTTTT
>NC_025702.1:19844300-19862378 GCF_000633955.1 Camelina sativa
TATGTTTTTTTTCTTACCAAAATAAAAACTACATCGATCCATGTCAAGTCTTGTAATATATATATAGCTCATCTATTCCTAGGTAGAGGCTAGAGCAAACAAAAATGTTTTTATTATTTGTCACGAGAAAACAATAAAATATCTTACTAGTAATCAGAATAAAAACCATACATTATATTAAAAAAGCCCATAAATATTACATTGAGTTTTTATTCAAAAAATAAACAAATAATGAAATAGTAGTAATCACAAATTAAACGGGAATCTTTATTTTAATTAATAGTATACTCACACACACACACACACATCTCTGGATTGGATTGTATACACACACACACATCTCTGGATTGGATTGTATATATAAATACACTTACAACTTCATCTTCTTTGACACACTCTGTTTTCTCTTTTTTTTGTTTGTTCTTATTATTACAAGAAACCAGAGTTTTCATCACAAGGGAGAGAACAAACAAAAAATGGAACTGTCGACACAGATGAATGTGTATGAAGAGCTTCTTGTTCCAACAAAGCAAGAAACCACCGACAACAACATCAACAGTCTAAGCTTTAATGGCGGATTTGATCATCATCATCATCATCATCATCATCAGTTCTTCCCAAATGGATATAGTATTGACTACCTCTGTTTCAACAACGAAGAAGAAGACGAAAATACCCTTATATACCCTTCTTCTTTCATGGATCTAATCTCTCAGCCTCCTCCACTACTTCTCCACCAACCACCACCGTTACAGCCACCGTCTCCGCCGTTATCATCCTCCGCAGCAGCAACGTTCGATTACCCTTTTCTTGAGGCGTTGCAAGAGATAATCGACTCTTCCTCGTCTTCGCCACCATTGATCCTTCAGAATGGTCATCAAGAAGATAACAACAACAACTTTCACAATCCAACGTCGTCGTATCCTTCGCCATTGATGGAGTCTGATCAGAGTAAGAGCTTCAGTGTTGGTTACTGTGGAGGAGAGACGAACAAGAAGAAGAGTAAGAAACTCGAAGGCCAACCTTCCAAGAATCTCATGGCGGAGAGACGGCGGAGAAAACGACTTAACGATCGTCTCTCTATGCTCCGATCCATCGTCCCAAAAATCAGTAAGGTAATTTTATAATTACTCTAATAATCGTCAAAATAATAAAACGATTGATCTTTTTTTAATTAGTAGATTAATGTATTAGTATATAGTATGACATGGGTTCATAAAGATATTAACCTTTCTAATGATCTTCTTCTTAATTAACCCCAAAAATCTAAGTCTAACCGTAGCTACGGTTTTTGTGTTCTGTCAAGATCTGTTTAACCTTTGATTCGAAAGATCAACAATGATTCGTCCTTTTTTCTTTTTTTTTGAATAGTGAATTAATTATATAAACTGGTTTCAAATTCAGCCTTTTGGTATATATTATTCTTTTTAACATTATGTGTGTTGTTTCTTCTTGTTTGAACCCTTTTTTTTCCCCCCGTCAAGATTGTTTAATTATGTTCTTACTTTTATGGGAATCTACAGACCCGGTTGAAAAGTGAGTAAATCATTTAAAAGTTTTTTTTTTTAAATAATGATTCTATTGGTTTTTGTTCCAAAAACAAAAAACAGATGGACAGAACATCGATATTAGGAGATGCCATAGATTACATGAAGGAGCTTTTAGACAAAATCAACAAATTACAAGATGAGGAACAAGAACTTGGAAATAGCAACAATTCACATCACTCTAAGCTCTTCGGTGATCTCAAGGATCTTAATACAAACGAACCTATGGTCAGAAACTCACCAAAGGTACACAAAAGATATTTTTCATATATATTGCTTACACTGCTCTCTTGTATTTTTTTACATATAAGCCCCTTTATTCATGAATTGTTACAAACAAACTCTCTGTAGTTTAAAATCATTGGTTTTTTATTTTTTTTGTTAAAAACCACTAACTAATATATGTTGATGCTGATTTTGTTTATGTTGTGGATAGTTTGAAATAGACAGAAGAGATGAGGATACTCGAGTTGATATATGTTGCTCGCCGAAACCGGGATTGCTTCTATCTACTGTTAATACATTAGAGACTCTAGGCATGGAGATTGAACAATGTGTTATAAGCTGCTTCAGTGATTTCTCTTTGCAGGCTTCTTGTTCTGAGGTACTTATACATACACAAATTAGTATGATATATCAGATATACTGTATATGGTATCTTAATTATCTAATTGTAATGAGATTGATGATGAGTTTTGTTGTGTGTGTTAATTTATAGGGAGCTGAGCAGAGAGATTTCATTACCTCGGAAGATATAAAGCAAGCATTATTCAGAAACGCAGGTTATGGAGGAAGTTGCTTGTAAGGGAGTTGCCATGATTGATATTTTAATAAACCAAAACGATTGTTTATTTTTAATAATAATAGCTCTTTTATAAACTTTTTAGATGTTGTGTTTAATTCCCTTGTCAGTTTGATTTTTTTTTTTCTAGGGGAACACATTATGAGTTGTATAAAAGAAAGGAAATTAAAAAAAAGAGATGTTATTTTCTTGGATAATTATTGGAAGTTATTATTTTATCCTTATATCATATTATGTATCTAAAATGAAGGACACTCGATAGATAATTGAAATTAGGGTTTGTAGATGACAGTGACCGATGTATCTAGGTTCGAAAGATGCATCCAAGAAAAGCGTATTAATCATCATAAAGGTTTTAAAAGGCTAATCATAAGAGTAATTATAATGCTAATGACTGTACCTCCACCAATCAACACATTCATCATTACAAAGGCAGTGTTGTCAGTCAGTACGTCACCAATTTAATCTTAGTGATAAAACATTTTATTAATCAGTGAAAACTTTTATTCGGAGAGGGCCTAACATAGGATTAAACAATACTACACGGCCAGGCCCATATATACAGAACAGAACAAGCGTGGTCTCCCGATCAAAAATAGTCAACGCAGTGTTTAGTGTCGGTTGTTTGGTCCACCGGAATTGTAATGGATATCCCAATGGGCTATTAGAACGGTAACTGTAAGTATAGATCAAATGGGCTTTATTTACTAGCCCATATATATAAGTTTTATTATTTATCACATCTCCCTTGCCATAGATAAATTAGAAACAACTTAGAGCTCTATTTTCTTTATAAAATAAAAAGTGTATAATGTATCTGTTAATGGGATAACAACTTGAAAATATAATCAAAACTCTCTATTTTTGTTGCTGTTTTCAATATACAGTTGAACCTCTATAAATTAATATTCGGTAAATTAATAATCTCTATAAATTAATAGATTTATACGGTCCCAAATTAGGACTAGTGTAATTTTGGACATTATTCGATAATACAATAAAATAAAAAAAATTTTGAAAATCCTTTGTAAATATATGGTCCTATCAGTAATATAAATTAATAATTATATAGAATTATCTAAATATACGTATATATCAACACATTATTTTTTTATTATAGTTTATTTTTGATATTTTTACTGGATAAAAATCTTTGAGTGCTATTGTCAAAACATGACAATTGTTATTTTCATTGTTATTGATTTTATGAAAATATTAGTTATAACCATTAAATCTTATTTTAATGTTTTTTTACCATATTAGGAAAAAATTTCTATAAATTATTTAATTTATCGAGAAATTAAAATCTTTATAAATTAATAGATTTTTATAGTCCTAATATTATTAATTTATAGAAGTTTTACTGTATAATCAAAAACTCATTGTATCTAAAAATAGAACGTTCCGTTGAGTTATTTCATTTATACAAATGGAAAATATAATCATTGGACTAAAGAATCAACACATAAAGAATAAAGCCTGACTTCTAAATTTCGAAATTTCCAATAAAGGAATTGTATGAAACAAAATATATTGATATTTTATATTTAATTAAGAAAGAAGAACTCCACTTGCGCTGTTGCGCACTATGAAACAACTTGCCACAGCAAAAAAAAATCAAATAGCATGACGAAAATGAGACTTACGCTATCGTCCATAGACAACAAACAAAAGGCCCTAAAGATTCATTTCACTTTTTTTTTTTTTTCTGTCATGAAGATTCATTTCACTTATACGTCAGGTTTCTCACTTAGTTAGATAGGTAGACTTATTATCAATGATAATAATCGCAATGATTGGAAACATTGAGAAAACATAATATCAAGAACGCAGTCTACATTAAACCCCAAAAAAAAAAACAAGCTTGAAAAAGCAAATATCATAAACTACTAGTACATTATGCAGGTCTAACCTGCAGGAATCTCAGGATACAACTTGCAAAAGCACATATACACTATAGAACATACACGTGTGTATGACATAGCCTTGTCCATATCCAAGTTTTAACATTATCTTCAATTTGGATTACTAATGATGAATCCTTTTCGAATTCTGATCAAGTTGTGTAGCAGCCCTTTCTTAATCATACCTGACAGATATTACAGAAAACAAAAGGTCCCAAAAAAAGAGAATATAATGGGACAGGTATGGATGGTGAAGTTTAGTTTTCTTAAGTATGGTATTTTTTCTAATAATCTGCAAAGCATTTCATCAAGAGATGAATCTATCAATAACATATGGATGATCCAATTAGTGTCACGCCTAATTATGATGGATTATAGCCTCCAAGAGATTACGGTCCACACAATACATTAGTTTGAATTTTTTAAGATTTAAGATGCTTTTGAATTATGTGGCCAATCTCATGAGAAATGATTCTAAGCAAATTTGTGGTTTTAACCGCAAAGGAAAAAGCAGAGGATTTGGTATTAATCCATGGCGAGTTGTTTTTTCAATTAAAATATCGCCATGTACCTAACATTCTTCTACATGGACTTCCACTACAACCGTTTTTGAAATAAAATAATTATTTTTGTTCTGTATTCGATATCTTCTTATATATTCATCGTAGCTATTAATATTAAAAAAAAAGAATTAAAACAAATAAAAACGAATAAAAATGAAAAATAAAAATAATGATTGGAAGAAAAAATGAAAAGGTGACGTCAGGATAAGAGAAGGTCACTAGGAGATGTTTCCCCCATGTGACCTTGTTCAATCTCAGGCCCGCTCTTGTCTTGCTTATCATCCGTACGTTTTACATTATACTCCACTTTTCATCATTTTCTTTCAAAAAAATTTTCTTTTCTATATTATACATAATAATCTTTGATTTTTTAGTTGACTATATTGTGTACTGTATTGTATTGTGTTGAGTTCTTTCGAGGAATGTACGTATTATTAAAAAAAAAATGTACGTATTATTGCGTACCAACTTTCAAGGAAAACTTGTTAACAGTTAATTATGACAAAAAAAAGACATTTTAAAATAGTTTTTCAAAAATCATTTATTTTAAAAGAATTTTTGGTTTCTTGCTCAAACGATTCAGAAGGAAGTGCAGAACGGAACTCCTAACATACATATTCAATCAAACTCAGCTACAGATGGTGCTGTCTTAGAACGGAAGTGGCTCCCTCCGCACCATGGCTGGTTAAAATGTAATGTTGGAGTTTCATGGTCAAAAAGGAATTCGTTATTGGGGGGATCCTGGGTACTAAGAGATGAGCAAGGTAAGGTTCTGTTTCATAGCAGAAGAGCTTTCTCCGCCATTCTCACAATGGAAGAGGCAAACCTTACGTGTGTGGTATAGGCTATCGAAAGCATAAGGAGCCATAATTTGGACCATATCATTTTTGCAATCGAAAACCCTGTCTTAGTTGGAACAGTCCTTAGACCGAACGCTTGGCCCTCCTACAAATATCAAGCAATGGAATTGCGGAGGGTCTTGGGATGTTATCAAGATTGGAGGTTGGTTATAGAAGGATCACAAGCAAACAGAGGAGCTAGCCTCATTGCAAAAAGTGTCACTGCAGAATGTCGGATTCATTCTTATGTAGCAGATGGACATCCAAGCTGGTTGAATAGCCTATTCGAAGAAGAAAGAGTTTAAAGCCTCTGATTCTGTTTTTCTGGGTAATCCTTTTGTTAAGAGTTTCTTGGTGTAGGCCTGATTTCAAATAGGCAGGTAGGAGTAATATATATGTATCTGTATTAGGCACTTGAATGCTTGTAAAAGTTGATCTTCGGGTTCAGTTTTATAAATATTAACAGATGACAAAAAAAAAATGAATTTTTGGTATTTAATATATTATTTTTTGAGTAGTGACAAGGAATTCTGCTTTCGTCTAAAATAATAAAGTGGTTATAAAAGAAAAGCTCATATCTAACAATTTATAATCTGGTTATATTAATTTATGTTATCTTGTGAGGCGAGGTGTTTTAAGTTTTTTTTTTTGAAAGTTGGAATTATAGCATATTATATAATTTATCAGCTAAAAAACAAAATAAAAAGAGATAAAATGGCATGATCCCTAGGTTTCAGCGGTGATTGCGGTGCCTCACATGTTTTCATATGTCTACAGTCTATTTTCAATGGTTTTTCATGATAATAATTTTTTTAAACAATAATATTTTGACAATATATAATAGGTCACATTGTGTATATATATTTTTAAAAATCTTATTTTTTAACCATCGGAGTTTCCGGAATGTATAAAAACATCACACATGTATTTTGTGTAGACTGAAATTTTTATGCTCAGCTTCCATGTTACCGGGTCTCTTTAATTTCATAGCGTCATAAAACGAGATTAATTAATCGAACTATTTGTAGTAGACATGCAACAAAATAATATCCCACGAAAAATGGTCGCGGAAGAACCACGAAGCATTAGATAACGTCATCAAAGGAATCAGTACAGTCAAATTGTACTTTGCAGTGTAGGACGCACTTGAAACAGCAACACTGTTTATTTTGCATTTATCGAAATACAAAAGTATTTATTTTTAACTCTTAACAAAAGATTTAATTTCTTGGATTGAACAAAATTCATTAATTTATCTCTAATATTTACCGTTTTTTTTTTGGTTTCTTGTGACGCGTTTTGAAATTCGAAACTTGATATGCATAAAAATAGATTTGATGCCAAGCTTCTATTTAATTAGTTTATTAACTTTTGTTATTTTATTTTATTTGGTTGCATAATTGATAATTAGTGGACTTGAGCATAAGATAAATCTCTATCGATCAGATTCGAGGATAAATTTTGGATTAGAATATTAGGATCAACCAATGGATTTAACGGGACTGAAAAAAATCATCAATTCACAAAAATATAAGAATAAAATAAGCAAAATACAGTGAAATTAGGTCATGAAGTTGATTGTTAATGTTGGAGGGTCCAAGTGGTGGGGATGTGTTTTTGAGCACTTGGTTATGAGAAACTTGTCACTGACGTCAATTTTTTCGATTTGTAAAACTTTAGTGCCCAAATATAAAGATTTTCTGTTTTATATTTTGAGGGTCCCTAACTTTTTATTAAACATTACAGTGTTTAATATATATTTTTGGCAATTAACGGAATCGGCATCGTAATTAACGGAGGGCTATTTTTTACATCTAATCCCTATTCTATCCTAATAATAGTTACCAAATTAACTTTTGGTGGTAAGACGTCAATTTCAGTAATTCCATTTAAAAAAAAACATGTCTCGTTTTGTAAGAATTTTAAGATATCTGATCTTATTATTTGGTTTACCCCATCCAAAGAGTTAAATATCTAATGGCGGAAAAGAAACAATTATTTGTTTTCTTGTGCATACTGTAAAATGTAATAATTTTATATCATTCTATATTACGAAAAATGATAAATATTATGTAATGATTAACCACGGAGACATATTGTTGTACCGCACAAGATTGAAACTTTGGTTTTGCAGTTTTTCTGATCAAAGGCATCAAACGTGGTTGCATAAAACACCTTTTTAAAACTTTGGATTATTAGTATAAAAGGAAATGTGAAGAATCATGCAATCTTCATTGGCTATTTCTGGTACAATTCATACAGATCTCGAGTTGTCCTAAATTGCCAGCAATCTGTTGTTTTGGTAATATTTTTAAAATATAAACTTCTTAGTATTAAAAACTTCGGGTATCAATTCATTTGTAGGCAAGGAAAACAGAATTGAGTCAGGACATCGACGTCGAAATTATCGTCCGACGAAATGTGCCATGTGTTTTGTGCGCTTACATAGGTAGTAGCACAAACAGATAGGTGGGTAGTCTGTTTAACATAAAAACAAATTTACTGTTGCTGCCCCCAAAAAAAAAACTGTACTATTTTATGGTATATATGTTTTAAAAAGATATAACTTATGCAGTTATGAGAAAACTGTTGTCAGTAAAAAACACTCAAATTACATAAATCTGTTTTGATAAATAATCATGCCATTCTGTTTTTATTTTCTTCGTTGCACAATAAAGACCACTCCATATTTGTTATTAACTGACTACAAAAATAAATAATCAGTGATAAGAAAAAAAAAATTAAAATGTAAAATTTATGATCCATATGTACATCAAAACGAGATATTTCGACATTGTCGGCCCTTTTTTTTTTGGTTATCTTATAGCTAAATTAAATCTAATACAAAGGAACGGGAAACCGAGGCGGCTTGACAGGCGGTGACTGCGGTGGAGTTTGAACATCGACAGTGAGTTTCTCCGGTCGAGGTGGTGCACACGGACACGGCAATGCTATGAATTTGGGTGTATTGTCTCCAGGCATTAGTACCGGTACGCTCAGATTTTGAGGCTTCTTCATTTCCTGTTCATAAGAATCATTTTTTATTAGTTAAAAATCTTTCACCTTATGAGTAAAAAAATAAAATAGTTAAAAAAAAAAGAACGTAAATTACAATTAGTGACAGAAATGTTAAAATATTTCGACTTTCATCTCAAGTAAATTACAACTTCGATACGATATTAATGTTATCTTCAATAGTTATTTCTCCAAATTAAAATTCCTTTATTTTTTTAAGTATTTAATTAAAAACTAAATTCCTAAAAACAATTTTTTTTTTGCTTACACGTTTAATTTTATTTTATTTTTGACAAACACTTACACGTTTCAAAGTTCTTTTTTTTTTAATTATATAATTAATAGAGATCAAAGAATTTGGGAAATAATAAAATACAAAAAAAAATTGAGTAAAGGGAGAGAGGGAAGTTACCGGAAAAAGGGGTTTGGGTTTGTAAGGATTAGACTCGATGTCGGCGGCGGAGGGACGGGTGGAGGCATTGGCTAAAGAGCGGCGGAGAGAACGATGTTTGTCCCAATGGTAACAGCAAGAGAATATTCCGGAGAGGCTGAAAATGATAATAAGAAGCAGAGCTGTGCCTAGAGGGAATCCTAGTGACGGCCGAGAAGCATCCATGTGTGGCGGCGAGAAATCTTGAGTGTTCTCCATCTTCTACTACTACGGTGGCGACGATGTTGTTGTAATCAACGGCTGAGATTTTGAGCTGATGATTTTGTTCTCTCATGTGTTAGAGAGAGAGAGAGAAAGTGAGGAGAAGAGAAGAAGAAGCTTTGTGAGTTTGGTGAGAACAGGGGACGGGGAAACAAGAAGAGATAGGGAGTGATTATTTATAAAAGTTTTTTTTTTTTTTTTTGCAAATAAAATGAAAAGAAATATTAAAATGTATACTTTTTTTTTTTTTTGGTTTTACAACTGTGAAAAAGTTCTTCTCAGTACAAAAAAGCAAATATGCTGTACAATAAAGTTGTCCCTTTTCTTTTCGCCGTTGAATTTTTTTATTCCCCTGTTAATAATTATATTAGGCCTGGGCATTCGGTTAACCATTCGGTTTCGGTTCGGTTGTATTCGGTTTCGGTTATTTTGGATATAGTAATATAGTAACCATTTGGATATTTATGAAATTTTGGTTTAGTTCGGTTCGGTTTCTTTCGGTTCGGTTTCGGTTTGGTTATTTAAATAAATAACCATAACTAACATAAATTATATTAACATTAACCAAATAAACCAAATATAACCAAAACTAACCGAATATAACCAAAATTAACCAAATATACAATAACAAAAATACAAAAAAGGGAAAAATATTGATTCAATTTTACAAAATAGTATTTAACTTTGTAAATTCAAAATAATAACATTTACATATATTGATTATTTAAAATATTTAATTGTTTTGAATCTAGAAATAATTTATATTTTAAGTTTATTTTATAGTTTTGCATAATATTAAGTATATAATATTTGATATCTTCTAGGTTTTCGGATATTTCGGTTAACCATTTAATTGTCGGTTCGGTTCGGTTCGGTTTCGGTTAGTTTGGATATAGATTTTTACTAACCATTCGGGTATTTGAAGAATTTCGGTTCGGTTCGGTTTAGTTTTTTTCGGTTCGGTTTCGGTCGGTTATTTGGTTATCGGTTATTTTGCCCAGCCCTAAATTATATCATCAAAGGATGGATTATTTTTTCAAAAATATAAGGATTATGTTTCTTGACTTTGTTGAATCATTTTACTATTTTGATTTTATGCAGTTGATTTAGACTCTCTTTTTTTAATGAAAATTAAGTTTTAATGAGTGAAAAAAAATTTGTATTCCATGACGTGAAATTAATTAGCTAACTTTTATGGATTCCTTGGAGATGTTGATATTAGAATAATATGTGAGATTCTTTTACCAAAATGAAGATATACGCATGCGAAGTTTTAATCTTCTGAAGTAACCAAAGATGAAATTTTTGAGTTATATATTTATATATATTATTATTCGAAATGAAAATACAGATTTGATGAATAATCTACAAACGTAATGAACAACTAGATATCAGTGGGATGGAACAACTTAATAACAAAATAATGTAATTTATTCACCCAAAAAAAAACAAAATAATGTAATTTGATGGTATGCAAAATGCTAAAAAAACAATTAAATATCAGCTAACAACTGTTTATTTTTTAATAATACATAATTTAAGTTACATATTTTATTATATTCTCATTTTTCCTTACAAAAAATTCTAACAAACAAATCAAGTTGTTAATTCAAATGATTAATTCTTAAATGGAAATAAATGAAGCTTGAAAAAGGGAAGAGAGAGTGGAAAATGTACGTGGAAAGAGGAGAGAGAAGAGAGAGGGCTGCTTGTACGGAGACGTCGTGGGCTCCAAGATCCACCATGTTAAACTTTTCAGCCGTTGCTGCTTCCTACCTAATCTTTACTTACTTACCCTAATCCTTACTCTTATCTCCACTAGCTACTCCTACCAAATGTATTACTAACTTACTCTTTTCTTGCAATAATCATAGGCTCTCCTCGTAACTCGTAAGTACCAAAACAAAACAGTTTCTAATCTATATGTCTTTACTGGTGTTTTAGAAAGGGGTCTAGGACAACATAATTCAAAGTTATCATTCATTCTCTTAAATTAATGACAAAGAAAAAACTTGTATTGTTTTATGATTTGTTTTATGATTTACTCAAGGAATAACGTTGGCTCGTCCATCTCCACCGACGATATTCTATTAAATTTTCTATATGAGTTTTCAACATTATATAATATAGTTTTCACGTATTTTTTAAATGCGAGAGGAAAGTATATGCGGGTACAAGTACTATTATGCTAGCTACCAAATCAAAACAATTATCACATGATTTGTCTCTATTCGATCCATTAGTTTTTCGACAATTACATAAATTCTGATCGAGAGATTCTTTATTACATCTTTTGATTTGGTTGTTAGATATTTATCACGATGTGATAAAAAAAATATATATATTTAGTTATTTAATCTATATAGTACATATATATGCCATACGCCAAATCGGAATAAACGTTTTGCTCTACACATAAGTTGTTTGATGCACTTTCACTGTTTGATACTATATATTAAGTGAAGTTTGCATATGTATTAAAGATGGCAAAATTTGTCCAAATTGTAATTCTATTTGTTGATATGAAATTTTGTAATATGAGATTTAATTACATAACAATGATACTAATACGGCCAGTCGTTACTACCTTGAATTCGTAGTCAATTAATGAATATTGTGTTTTGCCGACCTTTGAATCAAAAAAGAGGAAACTTTCCAAATTTTGTGTGATACCATATCGAAGCCAAGGCTCTCTAACCTCTCTTTATAAAGACGAAAATAATATATATGGTCATGTGCATTGATGCTGTGTGGGCGCGTGTTTATATCAGCCACACCAGAATCGTAACGATTGTAAGAGAAGTTGAGTACTACTCGTTGATCGTACGTAAGCCATTTAGTTTTCGTATTCGTTAGTTTTTTTTTTTAATATAAAAGAATTTAAAGGTGTTCGAGAAACAAAAAAATGTGCAAACTTCATAATTTTATGAGAGAAGTTGTTGAACATCAAAAACAGATAATGTGGAATGACGAATTGTGTATGCTTGGGTCCAAACACCGTCCCAAGACAATTAGTCCCCACTTACTCTTTAACATGTCTCCTTCACATATATACGCTCTCTTTATTTTCATCTTTCGTTACCAATCTAATTTTATTGCGTGAATCTGATAGTTTTCAACAAAAATTTATTCATTTTTCATATGCATTAATTTTTGATTGACTACGAAAGACTTTAGTTGTGATAATTAAGATATGGCATCTACTAATCATGTATTTAGTGATTAAGATGTTGTTGAGGCGTGGTTCATACGTTGATTATATCCACTTGGTCACTATAACATAAAAGAAAAACGGAATACAAGTAAATCCAAAAAAAATGATATCTTCTCCGATCCGATAAAAATCCATATTATAGGTAAAATATTTTACATAGCAAAAATACAAAAAAAAAAAAAAAATTAATAATCTCATTTTCCGGATGACTATGAAACATAGTTACGTCAAAAGTTTGGGACTTTTGCCGGCAAGGCGTATCAACTTTTTTTATTTTTATTTTTCAATATGTCAATTTCTATTTTTTTTTTAAAACATCTACGAGAAAATAAGGGTTTGAAAACATTGTTTTCTTTTTTTAGATTACAAGTCATAATAAAAAATAAAAAAAGCTGTCAAATATATACGACTCAAAACTACTACAATTTCGAATTGAAAATGACGAAAATGGACCTGAGCGTTTTCGAGTTTGGACCTTTGGCCTTTTGAGTTCCTAAGGGACAAATATTGGTCCATAAATCTTTAAACGACTTCACAACTGAAACTACAGATATCGATGATAAGACTGATCTGAGAATTTTTTGTTATTTATTTATATATAGTCTTTGACGTGTATGTAACTTCTTAATAAACAAACGTAACATGTTTGATCGTTGAAGATACCAATATAACAATAATTTAAATTTTGTCACATGGGACAGTATCAGTAACCCATATGTGTATACTATTAAAGTCAATATTAAGTTGGATTTTACGGCTGCTATACAAATCTAATGAAAAAAAAACAAAAACAAAAGAGTAGCTGCCGTGTGGAACTCGAATTTGACGATAACTCTTACTTTGATTCTGACTTAATTTTTCTTTTTTGGTATAGCTGTATTTTGTCTTTGCATCTTTAATTATAAATACCGCCAAAATTCAGTTAGTCTCTAAATTTTAACTTCCTTGTTTTTTTTTTGTTCCTTTCTATAAGACATTTGTTTCCGATTTTTTGAGTTTCATACGGACTAGGATAGCATACGGTTGCTAAACCAGTGAGCACTCTATTTATTGATAACGTGACACTAACCTGTCCTCGAGGTACGATACGACATTATATGATCCACTTGGATTTCATAGTAATTGACAGTCTCCAATGGTTGTAAACGTAACAAGCAATATTTTCATACAAATTATAGTTTACTGGAAAGTAGACTTGCTATTTTAACTTGCAATCACAACTACAAAAAATATCTATAACAAAAATATCTATCTCTTTT
This sequence comes from Camelina sativa, assembly GCF_000633955.1. Taxonomy (NCBI): domain Eukaryota; kingdom Viridiplantae; phylum Streptophyta; class Magnoliopsida; order Brassicales; family Brassicaceae; genus Camelina; species Camelina sativa. The sequence goes on from NC_025702.1 coordinate 19,858,096, forward strand.
AATGTGTGTGTGAACTGTATATGGGTCTTGAACTGGTCACCGCCGTTTCTTTTAGGGTCAATGAGTATGTTATCCACCAAACCCATCTTACACTTTTCACATCACAACTTGTGTTTGTGTGTGTCTTTGCTTTCTATCAAGACTAGAAAAAATATCCTATAAAACGTGTTTTAACCATTATAATTGTTAACTCTAAACCAAGTTTTTAACACTTTTTTCATATCCATCACAACTTGTGTGCTTTGCATTTTTGTCCTAAGCAAAACCCGTAAAACGTTTTTAAATGTAATCTTTCGTTAATCCACTAATGAAGGACATAGATATATCATCTACGTACTAATTAGGATTTCAAAAGGTTATGCAGCATGTTGCTCGGTTTGTTTTTGAGAGTGACGCAAATCTGTCTTTTCTCCAACCTAATCAAAGATACATAGCGATTCGGTGACAACAATTCTAGAAACACAAAAAAGATTTGATTTAACTGAGAAATTGATTTAATATGCATTTATAGCCTCTTATGTTATGGAAAAATCCAAACCTGTTGCACAAGTAAAAACTAAGCTGTAGGGGGACCATGCTGATGTAGACCAAGACCCATAGCGATAGGTACTAATCCAAACACAATGTTGATGTCCAAATCGGTCATAATTAGAATATTTAGTTCGGTGAAAAGGAAGTCGAAGCTTTTTTTATAGATTGGTAAGAGATACAAAAGACGGGTTACAAAACTAACTTAGACGAGTTAAAGTAACTTGATTAAGAACCGAAGACGAACTGCGAGCTCGTCGTTTCAGAACTATTTGGCGAGTTATCTTGTACTTTTCGTATCTTTATTCCCTTTTTTTCTGAAACCTTTTTACGGACGCTGTACGTCCGTATTTATAGGGAAATGTGTCGGTTCGTTCCCTAAGAAGACCAAAATACGCTTCTTTCCTAAAAAGTTTATTTGGGCTTTTAATGGATCTTTAATGGGCCGAGCCTTTTGATAAGGGTGTGGATCCACTCTTAACACACAGATGTTATTCGATATATAGAAGAAAAAAACAATTGTTTGTTTAATCCAATTCATATACAGCTAGATTATATATCTCGATCCTTTTGAAAATGTTATCTTATGTAATAATTAATTATGAGGAATGAAGAAATATCCTACAGGAGGTCTTATGTGAAAACTCGAAGGTGTATTCGATTTTGGGTCAAATACATTCTCATGTCTTATACGAAAGTATTAAAAATTAATTATAGTATTTTGCTGTGCAAATCCGATTTAGTTTTCTAGTCGTTTGACCGTAAATAAGAAAGTGATTTAGTTTTTTTTTTTTTTTGTGCACAAGAAAGAGGTATTTAATTTATAACAATTGGACAATTATTAATTAGTTGTTTTGTTGGATACAAAGATATATAAACATTGACAGCAACGTGACTGGCTAACGAAGAAAAATATCGTTCGTACATATATTACTAAATTCAGAACCTAATGCCGGGAGAGAGAGAGAGCTAATGTATACAGGTCAGGTCATTAATAAGGGATAGTGACTTATGGGCCAATGTTACAAACAGCGAATTAAAAGCCCAATTAAGAATTTTATATCTATTGTATATGCTGCTAGTGTGTAAAACAGTCTGGGCCCAAATAAACAGTCGAACATGTCTTGTCGTTGATAAATTTGATCACTCTAATTGTTAATTAATTAATTAAAAACGAAATTAGTAGTAATTAATCGGGGCTGTGTAGTGGCATCATCATCATTAATCGAAGACTAATAAAATAAGCGTGAAGGACAAAAGCACTGTGGGTCCTGTTGTCTTGTCTCAACCCGCATTATTTGTACTCGCAAATGCTACTACTAATCTGATCTACTGTTTACCTTTTTTTTTTTTTGTAATAATAATTGTTTTTTTACTAATCACTGTTTAATTAGCCACACATCTTTACGGAATCCTCATATTAAAATATTACTATATGAACTCCGATTTACAACCTTTTTTTTAATTTCCTACCCAAAATTCGGATTCGTATTAGTAAACGATTTTATAGAAATGTCTATTTCTATATGATTAATTGTTGATATTTTATATGTTAAGATTTATTTGTAAATGTCTATTTTTTTAATGTCTATTTATTTTATAAATTCAGAGGTAGTTATTTTTTTTATAATGATGGATGCATTGTCGAATTTATTATATGATATTGAACAAAGTGTTAGCAAGAAAACATGGCGAAGCTTTTGATAGAGGATATTAAGAAAAGCTGTATTATTTTTGACGGTGCATATATATTGTTTTTTTTGGTTGCCTCTTCTTCTCTTCGTGCATAAGGTTCTTTTCAGTTTTTTTGTAAAAAGAGAGATGTTTAGAATATATTTGGAAAAGCAAAACAATTTTTTTGTTGGTTTGGGTTAAAAAAAAGAGAGAGAGAGAGGGTGGTAAATAAAAGATAACGTGAGTAGTACGGAAGAGTGATGATGAAAAAAATAGTCAGAGAAGGTGATGATGGTGATGATGAACGGACACACACACACAGGACACAGCCCACAGGCCTCTCTCTCTCTCTGTCTCTCTCTCTCTCTCTCTCTCTGTTAGCATCAAAATCCAACGGTCAGATATTTGTGCTTCCCATGCGTGTTCAATCCCACCCCCCTTGCTTGTTATTATTATGCTCCCTTCCCCAATCCATTTTCTACACCCTTCCTTTATTTTTTCTTTTTTACTTTCATCTTCTAATGGTGAATAAATTAAGGAATATGTTCATTAACAACAAAGGAAAAATTATTTTGATCTACAGTACAAGACAATTATCCTTTTTATTACTAATACCAACAAATTTACTTTTTTTTTTACCATCCACAGTAACTACTCCATAATGAATAATTATATGAGGGATGATTGTAAAAAATAATATCCAAAATTTTAGATTAAACAATAAAACCACCAAAAAATACATTTCCATAAGAATTAAATGGGTAAATCCAATTTTTTTTTATTTATTTTAACTTGAGAGTACATATTTTTTTGTCACTATTTCGAAACCATAAAGGGAGTCGATAAAAATACAACTTAAACTTATATGCACCTTAAAAATTCCATTAGTTTTACTAAGTAAGTGTAGTTTCACCAAAATTTTTAAAACAAAAGTCTAGCACGTAACCGTATTAAAAACAAAAGTTAACCTATAGTTTCATGATTAAAAATCAATTTACCATTCATCTAGCATCTAGAAGACTAAAAATGAATCCACACAAAAGAAAAAACGGAAAAAATTCAAGTTTGGGAGACTAATAGGGGCCCATCCAGTTGGGCCAATCTAAGTAAAAAGAAAGAAGCGAAAGATAAGGAAATGCAATAATGAAAGTTTAAAAGAAATTAGGAAGGTGGCGGAATCCTCTTAATTTTAAAATTAATTGTTAAAAAGAATCAAAAGAGATTATCATTAAAATTAAATTAAAATAAATAAATAAAAAGATTAAGAAATTTAATAAAGAGATTAGTACTAGTAAAGTGGAGAGAGAGAGAGAGAGAGATAAAGTGGAGGAGGTTAGATGTCCCATTCACCACCCGGCAAACCGACTTGGAATGCCGCTTTCTTGTCCCCTCTTTTTCTATTTTACTCTTTTTACCCTTTTTATTCTTTTAATCGCCTTAATAAAACATTAAAGAGGGGTATAATCGGGATTTAATAATTTGGAGACAAAACCATCCATCCATCCATCCATCCATCCATCCCTCTTTCCGGGTGGAGCCAGAAAAAAAGATCCGACTCCCGACACCCCATACATCAAACAACGCCCCTTCGTAACACGATCCAATCTGAACCGTTGGATTTTAGAATCCCATCCGTGAACCCAAAAGAAAATGGGCAACTTTCTCGACTTATTTACTATTCTGCCACTTTCTCTCTCTCTCTCTCTCGGCTACGAGTTTTCTGGGTGATTGAATAATTAAATTAAGCTTCTGCTTTAATGGAAGGACCTTCTTCTTGACACACTTCTCTCTCTCTCTCTCTCTCTTTGCTATTCCTCTTCTACAGTTTGCAAATTATTCTCTTCCTCTCTGAGATTCGTTACTTTCGATCGTCTTCTTCATAAGCTTTCCATTTCCGGCATCTACGATTTTGTTTTCTCTTGAGGTAAAACTATTTTCTTACCTCTTCTTTAGGTTTTCTCAAATCCGTGTAATCGAGTTTCATGTTTGCGTGTGTGTGTGTGTGAATTTGTGTTTGTAATTACTAGATCTACGAGCTATTGAGTTTTTTTTTTTTTTTTTTTTTTTTTTTTTTTTTTTTT
>NC_025702.1:19863270-19890696 GCF_000633955.1 Camelina sativa
CCCCCCCCCCCCCCCCTTGCTTGTTATTATTATGCTCCCTTCCTCAATCCATTATATACCTCCTTTTTTTTTTACTTTCACTTTATTATGGTGAATAAATTAAGAGTTATGTTCATTAACAACAATTAAAAAAATTACTATTATTTTGATAAGACAACTAATTATCCTGTTTATCACTAATACCAACAAATTTACTTTTTTTTTTAACCATCCACATTAACTACTCCATAATGAATAATTATATGAGGGATGATTGTAAAAATATAATATCCAAAATTTTAGCCTAAACAATAAAACCGCCAAAAATACATTTCCATAAGAATTAAATGGTTAAATCCAAATTTTTATTTATTTTAACTTGAGGAGTCGATAAAAATACAATTTAAACTTATATGCACCTTAAAAATTCAATGAGATTTACTAAGTAAGTGTAGTTTCACCACAATTTAAAAAACAAAAGTCTACAACGTAACCGTATTAAAAACAAAAGTTATCCGATAGTTATCATTAAAAATCAAATTACCATTCATCTAGCATCTAGAAGACTAAATGAATCCACAAAAAAAAGGGAAAAAATTCAAGTTTGGGAGACTAATAGGGGCCCATCCAGTTGGGCCAATCTAAGTAACAAAAAAAAGCGAAAGATAAGGAAATGCAATAATGAACGTTTAAAAGAAATTAGGAAGGTTGCGGAAGTCTCTTAATTATAAAATTAATTGTTAAAAGAAACAAAAGAGATTATCATTAAATTAAAATAAAAAGATTAAGAAATATAATAAAAAAGATTAGTAGTAAAGTGGAGAGAGAGAGAGAGAGAGAGAAAGTGGAGGAGGTTAGATGTCCCATTCACCACCCGGCAAACCGACTTGGAATGCCGCTTTCTTGTCCCCTGCCCTTCCCCCTCTTTTTCTAGTTTACTCTTTTACCCTTTTTATTCTTTTAATCGCGTTATTAAAACATTAAAGAGGGGTAGAATAGAGATTTAATAATTTGGAGACAAACTATCCATCCCCCCTTTCCGGGTGGAGCCAGAAAAAGATCCGACTCCCGACACCATACATCAACAAACGCCCTTCGTAACACGATCCAATCTGAACCGTTGGATTTAGAATCCCATCCGTGAACCAAAAGAAAATGGGCAACGTTCTCGACTTATTTACTATTCTGCCACTTTCTTTAATTAATTGTTGATCTCTCTCTCTCTCTCTCTCTCTCGGCTACGAGTTTTCTGGGTGATGAAATAATTAAATTAAGCTTCTGCTTTAATGGAAGGACCTTCTTCTTGACACACACCTCTCTCTCTCTTTCTCTTCGCTATTCCTCTTCTACAGTTTGCAAATTTTTTTCTCTTCCTCTCTGAGATTCGTTACTTTCGATCGTCTCCTTCTTCATAAGCTTTCCATTTTCATCTACGATTTGTTTTCTCTTGAGGTAAAACTATTTTCTTCTCTCTTCGTAAGTGTTTTTCTCAAATCCGTGTAATCGTCTTTGCTTGTGTGAATTTGTGTTTGTAGTTACTAGATCTACGAGCTATTGAGTTTCTTTTTTTTTGTCACTCTTTAAGGTTATTTCTTTGGCGAATTTTGGGTTTTTTTTTTTCTTTTTTCTTTCCGGCTTATACTCTTTAGGTTTTGTGGTGTGTTTATAGAAAAATTTGTAGAAGGTGAAATCTGGGATCAAGCTCGCAAAAAAATGTATCTGGACCTGTTCAGATTCTTCGTCTGACCTTGAGTTGACTTCTTTATTCTTCTCTCTTTTTTTCTTTTTTTTTTTTTTTCTCCTGATGTTGAGCTTCGTTTTGCTCTAGCTTTTGGTTTCGACTCCTTGATTTTGAGGTGATTGAAGTGGTTTCCTTGATTTGATCTTTTGTAGGTAAAGCAGCAACTTTGGTAGTTCAAGGAAACCTTAAAAGTATTTATCCAATGTCTCCGGAAGAGGAGCTACAGAGCAATGTCTCTGTGGCTAGTTCTTCACCTACTAGCAATTGCATCTCGAGAGGAACCACTCTAGGTGGTGGATTAAAAGAGCATAACTACTTGGGTCTCTCTGATTGTTCTTCTTCTGTTGGAAGCTCCACTCTCTCCACGGGCCTTACCGAAGATGACAAAGCCAGTATCAGCCTCAAGGCTACAGAGCTTACTCTTGGCCTTCCTGGTTCACGATCTCCTGCTAGAGACACAGATCTTAACTTGATGACTCCTCCAGTAAAGCTAGATGAGAAGCCGTTCTTTCCTTTGCTTCCTTCTAAAGATGAGATTTGCTCCTCCTCACAGAAAATCAATGCCTCAGGAAACAAGCGAGGCTTCTCTGACACAATGGATCAGTTTGCTGAAGCTAAAAGTTCAGTCTATACTGGGAAGAACTGGATGTTCCCTGAAGCTGCAGCGACCAAGTCTGTAACAAAGAAGGATGTGCCACAAACCATACCGAAAGGACAGTCGAGCACTACAAACAACAGCTCTAGTCCACCTGCAGCCAAGTATGACCTAGAAAAATAGGATCATTCACCCCATTTTTGATACGGAGTACTTTCCATCAGCCTAACTGGTGTTTTCTCTGGTTTCAGGGCACAAATTGTCGGTTGGCCTCCTGTGAGATCCTACAGGAAGAACACATTGGCTACCACTTGTAAGAACAGTGATGAAGTTGATGGGAGACCAGGTTCTGGGGTCCTTTTCGTGAAGGTCAGTATGGATGGTGCTCCTTATCTGAGGAAAGTTGACCTGAGGAGCTACACTAATTACGGGGAGCTTTCTTCAGCTTTAGAGAAAATGTTCACCACTTTCACTCTTGGTGAGATGTTTCAGGGATTGCTAGTGATGTGTTTGAAAACGTCTTTGTTAGTTATTCTATCGGTGGGTCAGTGAGTGCAATCAAAGTGGTTAACCTGCACAGTTTATTTGTTGTTTAGGTCAATGTGGATCTAATGGAGCTGCTGGCAAGGATATGCTCAGTGAGACCAAGCTAAAGGATCTTTTGAATGGAAAAGACTATGTGCTCACTTATGAGGACAAGGATGGAGATTGGATGCTTGTTGGAGATGTTCCATGGGAGTAAGTTTCCTTTTTTTATTTGCAAAATTTGTTAGAAGCTTTCTATTCTTTGCCAGATATCTTAGAATTAAATCTAAAACATACAATAGAAGATTAAATCATTGTGATTGGTATAAGCGTTCTTGAGTGATTGCTGATCCAATGTAATATTACAGGATGTTCATTGATGTCTGCAAGAAGCTGAAGATAATGAAAGGCTGTGATGCCATTGGGTTAGGTAAGTTTTATCTTCTCTCCCTGCTCCTAAGATGCAACTCAAACTACTTTCTCCACAATTGATTCTCAAGATCCATTATTAGAACTGCGTATGATGATATTAGTGATTTGTTGATCTAAGGAGAGTAAAAAGGAGCCAATTTAGAACTTGCAAAATCAAGTTTGATCACTTGTTTTCTTTCGGGAGTAAACACAAAACATGTCAAGTATATAACAATAATATTAAGCCCTTATTAGGGAGCTTGGTCTAATTCTTTGATTGTGAAATGTCTTAATGTGATGTTGCAGCTGCAGCTCCGAGAGCAGTGGAGAAATCGAAGATGAGAGCTTAAAAAGATGGAACATGATGATGACCAAGCTTTCTAATTATATACAAATATGTGCGATCTTTTGGCGGTTTTTCTTTTAAATTTGGAAACAGCGATATCAACTTAGTAGTTTCTGAGATTTAAGAAGAAGATAAAAAGTAAGTAAGACTACGTTTGTAAGGAAAAATGAAGAAAGAATTAAAATGATCTTATTTTGTTTGTTGATTTAGTCGAACCAGTAAACTGGTCGTTGTTTCGTTTAATGTTTTTGGTTTGTTTTGGATGATTGTGTGGTTCGCTTTTTTGCTTTTGCTTATTTGATGTAATGTCTTTGGTATTCTCTTCCTTTTCCTTCGTCTCTTTTTGTTTCATGTCCGACCGATTTAACAATTCGGCTTTGATTCGTTTTTCTCGTTTTCATTTTGGTTGTTTGACGGTTTGTAAAACCTGAATTCGAATAAAACCAAGTAGTTTGGTTTTGATTAATAAAATTTTGGTTTAATTCGGTGTGACTTTTTACTCTTTCGTAAAGAAACCAATCGGCTTACAAACGTCTGGGCTCGATTTTGTTTCAATTTTCCGGTTTGGTTCGGATTAGAAGAACCTGAATTCGAATAAAACCACGTAGTTCAGTTCGCCTAATTTTAAGTGTAACAGTTTTTTTCTCCGCTCTACTTCATCTCCCCATCTTCTAATTTTCCTGCATCTGCATCGTGACGAGACCATTTGTTTATATTAGTAACACGTGAGCTGTGAAGAAAGGAATATTGCAAACATTAGAGGTTCCCTTTCTGTGCATGCATTTGCAAAAATGTTCGAGGTGGATTTGTTAAATTGTAACCAGACATTTTAATACGGAAACATTAAATCATAACACATATCCGAATCTAGCGACGAAACTAATCATAGCTTTTAGGGAAACAGAAACATAAGCAAAAGTAAAAAAGCGAATAACAAAATGCTCATCGAGTTAGAATTTGTCATCGTTCAAATGCTCATCGGGTTATAAGATTATAATAATCAAAATGTGTTTAGCCCTAAATTTTCCTCAATGCCTGTTTATATGGAATATAAAAAACTAATAAATAATTCTATAACTGTCAGTTAACTGAATCGATAATGTAATGATCTTTAAACCAACATGAATAGTCATACTAAAAAGGTTTTGAAATCGTCATTTAAGCTGTTAACCTTCCATGAAACTTTGTTTGCACTCCCATGAGTGCATATAAACTCATCAGCATACTCATGAATTGCAACCAATCAGTTTTAAACTCAGTGAATAAGAATACTTTAAATAGTATCGAATAATATCGTTGAGAAAGATAATCAAAAGATACATGGACACAAATTGCTATATAATAATCTCTCTTTCAACGTTTATTAATTTGCTGTTCCTGAAGGTGCTTACATAATGCGCCTTTGGTTTTGGGATTAGTAAAAAATATCTATATTATTATTTTTGAAGTACATTTTTGTTTATACTTTTTTTATTTTACTTATTTTTTTTTTTAACAACATTAATCCATAAAACAATTCCATAAATAATATTGCAGAAAAACTCAAATACTAAATTTTTTTAAATTGACCAACATTTATTATATTTATTGTCAAAATATCTTAACAACATTTATATATTATGTTTTTTCTAAAAACAACTCTACCCATTAAAGTTTTAACCCATAAATCTCGAAAACTATTTTTATGGATGCTAGTACAGTAAAACCTCTATAAATGAATAATATTAGGACCAAGAAAAGCTATTAATTTATAGAGGTTTTAATTTCTCGATAAATTAATAATTATGAATTTATAGAGAGACTTTCCTAATTTGGTAAAAAAACATTAAAAATAAGATTTAATGGTTATAACTAATATTTTTATTAAATCAATTACAATGAAAATAATAATTATCATGTTTTGACGATAGCACTCAAAGATTGTTATACAGTAAAAATATCAAAAATGAACTCTAATAAAAATCAATGTGTCGATATATACATATATTTGGATAATTCTATATAATTATTAATTTATATTATTGATGGGACTATATATTTACAAAGGATTTTCAAAAAAAATATTATTTTATTATATTATCAAATAGTGTCCAAAATTGCACTAGTCCCACCTTGGGACCGAAGAAATTTATTAATTTATAGAGGTTATTATTTTACTGAGTATTAATTTATAGAGGTTATATTGTATCTCTCAAATTTAAATGATATACAACAAATTTGTCAAAAAAAAAGGTTATAATCTTCATAATTATATTAACATTAATAAATTTCCTAAACCGAAAATCCAATTTTAAAATAATTAAAAAACCAATATTCACAAATATTTAACTTTAGCAAGAGGACATACATTTAATTCAGTATATATTTTATTTAGAAACTGAATATCTCTATATAAATGATGGTTTGAATTAACATTAGTATAAATATAAAATATTATTAATTCGGTCTTAAAACACGGGTTAAATCCTCATTTAATTATTTAGTCAATACTACTAATATTAGAATATGAGAAATATTAAATCAGGTAATTTAACTAACATTTTGTAAAACAATTAAATCATTGGTAATATTGTGACTTAATGAGACAATAGCTTATAAATTATATATTTATGTATTTAATTCCCTTATTATTGTTCTAATAATTAACAATCCAAACAAAATTAATTAAACAAAATAAACTTAATATATTAAAAAATTAAATATTATTTTCTTAAAAATTGTCTTGCAGTGTACCACTGGTTAAAATCTAGTGTTAATAATAATTTAATGCTCATTTTAACAATTTCCATAGCGTTGACAAAACAATATGATTAAACCCCACCCAAATGAAAGGTTATATTCAACTATCCATTTTTTTCAAAGAGGCATTAACTAATCAAATTCCAAAGCATATATTCGATCGATATGATTAAATGAGAATCTATGGGTCGAATTTAAATCAGTCTTCTTGTTACTCTAATTCAAATAATGTTATATGTATGTATGTGTGATTCTTGTAGCTTCACGTGAACTTTATAGTATACACATAAAACAACAATCATTAGTCGTGAATCTCATTTAATTCGCTTCGTTTTGATGCACTTATTTCGAATGGGACATACTATAGTTACATTCAATATTTCTACAATTAAATACGAAATGGACTTAGGGAATGACATGTCAAATTTGTCTCCAACAGATATGAATTGAATTATGCATCTCAACAATGGAACGTGGCATTACCTTTAACACTCATCCATGGTTGGTTCCCAAAATCATTTATCACCAAACGAGAAACCCAAAAAATGAGTAAGGTGGTAGATATATAAACTGATTAACTGGAACGTCGAAAAGTACAAGTATCTCAATATATTTCACATACAAGAATATTGAATTTAACTATATAGTCTTAAGAATCAACGATATAGGTATATACAATTCTCTCTTCTTTGATTTGGTTGTTAGCCTGGTTAATTTGTTCTGCTTCGGTAATCTGTTTTGGATTTTGCTTGTGGTTAGTCCCTGTTTACCATTCTAAGGCTGAGTATTCAATCAGGTTCCTCTTATTGCAATTGTGGATGGTACATTTTATCCACCAGTTTGGGTTTCCTCCGTTTTTGCTAGAAGGTTGGTTTGGTAGTCTTCCTTGAGCTAGTGCGTTCATCTTCTTTCATCAAATTCTTTGTCAGATTCCGCGATTCTTTCTACTTCAATTAGCCTTCTCTGTGGTTCTCTTGTTTGGGATTATTTGGGACTCTACCATTAGCTGCTTCTTCAGATTCCAAAATTTGCTTTTCTGTATAAGTTTTCCTCGTTTGGGGTGTAGTTTCTCTCTTTTGGGCTTCAGTTTCTGGGGATATTTCTTTTTCTTCCATCTTAGTATTTCAAAAACGCATTCTACCATTGCATTTTATAATGGAAAATTTTAAGACGAAAAAAAAAAAAAAAAGGTATATACAATTCTTGTATGTGAAATATATTGAGATATTTGTACTTTTCCACGTTCCATGTTAATCATACTTCATAACTAAGTCTTAACTCTTAAGAATCGAATTGTCTGAATGAACTGTTTGCATGCAGTTGGATTGAAACTCTAGGATATATATATCAAATTTACGGGTTTACCAAATATCACAGAACATAAGCTTGATAAATGTAAATACGTAAACTTATGAGTATATATGAATGTGTATTTCGATTTGGTACGTAGACCTTCAACAACCCACCGAATCGATGGTATCCATAGATTTCTTATCAGTTATCAATCATGGGAGGTCATGTTCTAATTTATATATGGACAAAATCGTATCAGCATTATTATTGTTCGATTAAGTTTTTTTTTTTTTTTTTTTTTTTATCTTTTCTTTTGAAAGGTTTGATTAGCAATTTTGTCCGGACAGACCAAGTATACGTACATTTGTGATTGTGTAGGACACTCAAAGATCTTCCACAGTTTTCGAATTAATAGGTATACAGATACAAGTCCTGTCGAATGTTAAATTATATCCAACTAAATTAAATTAAGAAGCTAATATGTTCAATTTTTTTTTTTTTTTTTTCTGTTGGGGGATAATCAATGATTCCATGTCATGCACGCACGAAGTCATGTGCTCCCCCTACAATGGCAGCCACTTAAAAAAGCCTACCAAACAATTTGCAAATGCGTAACTACAACTTTGATTTAGCATCCCCTCGACACGTACCACTTTAATTTGTAAAAAATAAATGTTTTGCGGATTATTATTTCTCATAGTTAGGACTTACGACGTTTGGAGAGGTTTTGCCCACATGAACAGAGGAACACTTGTTCAAATCCAAATAATCGTAGAAAGAGTATTGGTTATCGTAGTGTTACAAAATTATTAGCCTTACCACTTGTCTTTTAGGCCATACTGTTTCATTCATTCATTGCAATAATTTATATTTTGGAGTTTTATACCTTTGATCTAGTATTGCATTATCATCTTAATCACTTGATCAGCCAATAGAGTAATCTTAATAACTTGATCAGCCAATAAAAAGGTTGCCAACATATTAAGTAATACATAAAGGAACAATCGAAGTCAAAAATCAAACAAAAAACATGGCTAGAATTCAAAATTTGCTGGCCTTGGACCAGTCTAATCTTTATGTCATATCATTAGCTCTTGTCGTCATCATATAATTGTATAATTTGGATATTTCGAAATGTTAAAATTTTTAATATTATTTTGTTGGTAGATAAATGAAAAAAAAAAAGTATGCACTTCGATCTTTCTCTATCAAACAACATCTAAACTTTTCTTTCATTTTGTAGTCCCGAATCCAAAACTTATAGGTAAATTATATCCAGTCAGCATGTAATGTGAAAATTATCGAAAAGAACATAACTATCAGATTCAACTATATGTCTCACAGTCAGCACAATACACCTATTAGACTACGTATTTTTGTATTATTATCTTATCTATGTAAATTTTCCATTTTGATATATATTTTTTTGGTTCTAAAAACAAGCTTTACCGTTAATTGCTCAGATTCTAAATGTCACGTGCCACATGTTTGACCTTCACTCTATCATATAATTTGCATTTGGAAGAATCCGACGAGTTAAATATTATAATCAAACCACATTGTAGAACATTCAAGAGATGAATACACATTCAACAAATCATATACTAATTGTTAAATGTTTTGAGTTATGGTTTTACATGCAAATTGGGAAACAAAGATCTCCGCGTCTTAAGTTAATTGAAATCTCATTTGCTTGCATATGGTCGGTTATACCGTTGACTTTATTTCACTTTATCGTCCATCCCAATGATATCATTTTCATATAAAAATAACAATTTTGACCCAAAAAAAATAAAAAAGCGGGACGTAAAGGATCAGTAATTCAGTGATATGATTTTCATCGAGGCAAACAAAATACTTACATGCAAATGGAAACAAAAGCCATTTCAGACGCATAAAGTTTCATTTTTTACCTTTTAATATTGCCTAAGAATTAATAAACATTAAACATTTAACATCACTAAAGAAAAAAAAGTCTCTCTCTCTCTAGTCTTTATCTTTAGTAGTATTTAATTTCTCCATCTTCCTTATGATCCATGGCCAAAAGTCCTCTCCTTCCTCTTCTCTATAACTACTTTGAGAAATAGAACAAGAAGAAGACGAAGACGAAGAAGAAGAAGAAGAAGAAGGAAACAAAGCTTGGAAAATGGTGTTTGGTTGGAGAAAAGCGTTTTGCACTTCCGTTCCAAGTAATCAAGAAGACAAACAACCTCAACACATTCATAACGCTGATCCTCCAATTCCTACTCCAAGGTTCCGATCAAAGTTTGGATTTTTATCCAACCCTTCAACTCCTCGTCTCCGATCTCGTGGTGGTGGTGGCACTGGATGCCGCTCCTCCGCTTCAACCGCAGTCACTCTCCCATCTCTTCCAACTAGTCCAAAACTTCATTGCAGAACCACAAGCAATGCTACTCCAAGGACAAGTAACAGCTCAAGTCCTAAGTTTTTCTCTAACCCTTCTTCTCCTAAATCATCTTCTTCTTCTTCCTCTCACGGCGGCGTCTCTCTCCTCCGTGCCACGCTTCTTCTCAACAAGGTACTTACTTTACTTCTTGACTTGGTTATACTAATTACTAAGTTCAATTAATCTAAAGCTCTGTTTTTTCTGGTGTGGATACAGAGTAATAGTAGCAGATGTGGGATTTGTTTGCAAAGAGTGAACTCAAACCAAACCAATTCCACGGCGGCGATTTTCACGGCGGAGTGTTCACATTCCTTTCACCTCTCTTGCGCCGTTAGATTAGAAGACAAGCGTTGCCCCTTTTGCTCAGCCGCGTGGAATCACACCCCCAAGTCGGTCACTAATAACTTCGACCCGAATAGACGACCCGAGATCCGAGAAATCAAGACGGGGAAATCTCTCAGAGTTTACAACGACGACGAGCCGTTAGCTTATTCACCGGTTTCTCTTGCTCAGATCAACACTATTCATGAATCCGACGAAAACGACGACGTTGAAGATGACGATGAGTTCCCCGGATTCTTTGCTGATTCTTCTTCAGTTGCGCCTTCTTCGACTGATCCGACTCCTTCAATCTCCGGGAACATGGAAGTTCGATTGCAACCGGACTCCGCCGTTGTGGAAACCGGGAAAAGGAAGGAGACACACGTCGTCGTCATGAAATTGAAAGCCTCGTCGTCGTCGTCGTTCACAGACGCGATTAAAGCGCGAAGGCCGTCGATAGATGTTGTAACGGTTTTAGATTTGAGCAACGGCGGAGCTAATTTGCAGACGGTGAAGCACGCGATGAGGTCGGTGATCTCTTTGCTCCGAGATATGGATCGGTTATCAATCGTCGTATTCTCAACGGGATCGAAACGGTTAATGCCGTTACGACGGATGACGGCGAAAGGAAGACGATCGGCGCGGCGTATGGTCGACGCACTCGTCGGAATCGAAACCACCGGCGGTGTAGGAATGACAGTTAACGACGCGTTGAAGAAAGCAGTAAAAGTAGTTGAAGATCGCCGGGAGAAGAATCCGTCGGCGAGCATCTTCGTTTTATCGGACGGTCAGGATCAACCGGAGGCGGTTTTGAAAGCTAAACTAAACTCAACGCGCGCGCCGTTCGTCGTTTCGACCACGCGCTTATCCCGTCCGGAGATCCCGGTTCACTCCGTCTACATCGCGTCTCCTGGAGCGTTGCATCACGCGCCGCTTCGAGACGCGTTCACCGAGCGAATCGCTTCGTTGCTCAACGTGGCTCTCCATGACGTGAAGCTTAACCTAGGTTTGGTCAACGGATCTAATTTGACCGAGATTTCATCGGTTTACTCTTTAACCGGTCGATCCGAGAGTTTCGGATCCGGTTCGGTCGTCGTGGTCGGAGATTTGTTCGCCGGGGAGGAGAGAGAGTTTCTCGTTGAGCTCAAAGTGCCGACTTCGTCGAGTGGTTCCCACCATGTAATGTCCGTACAGTCTTCGATCGTTGACCCTATGACACATCAGCCGATGACGTGTCCTAAAGAGAAACGGTTTTTGATCCCACGGCCACAATCAGTCAGATTCGTATCTTCGAGCATCGAACGGCTCAGGAATCTACACTCCGTGTGCCGCGCCGTAGCTGATTCTCGTCGGCTTATCGAGCGTGAAGACTTAGCTGGAGCTTATCAGATTCTAACGACGGCTAGGTCCAATGCTACGGATGACGACTGTTTACGGAGCTTAGAAGGTGAGTTAGCTGAGCTGAGCCGGATTAAACCGAGAAATGGTTTAGTAAACCGAGCTGAAGAGAAACCGGAGCAGCTTACACCAACTTCGGCTTGGAGAGCAGCCGAGAAGTTAGCTAAAGTGGCTATTATGAGGAAGCATTTAAATCGAGTCAGCGATATGCACGGCTTGGAAAATGCCAGATTTTAAGTTTTTTTTTCTTTTCCAAAAACTCCATTTCAATGATTTTTTGAATATATATGGTATATATTAATAAATAATATAATAGCCAATAATTTAGTAAGGTATAAATTAATAATAGAAGTATGATTTAGAAAAGGACCCCTACTACTCTACTAGTAGTCTAGTACTACTAAGGTGGATGATAGTGACAAGCAGTAGCCGACGGGTGTGGCCTTTTGTATGCAGAGAGATTGAGACCCTACTTGAGAAATTAATTGGTCTTTTTTATCTTCTTCCTTTTTGTAATCTTCAGAAAATCCAAACTAATATGACTGAAAAAGCTGAAAAAGAATTCGTAGATAAAATAAATGAGAGTCTATTTTTATTTAGAAAAGAGAGTTATAGTGGATTATTAGAGTGTGCTTGTAATGCTGGACTTCAAAATCAAAAGTTAACTTCTACTTAGTTTATATTATCATGCCGTTTAAGCTTAGTCATATGAATGATCATGATTAGTCATGTGATCATCATTATAGCCTATTTTGTTGTGATAGAAAACTTAGTAGGATACCATAAAAAGTGTATTCCAAGGCTGTTTTATTATAATAATAATAGTATAAAGGATTTTGATTGGGGTTACAGGCTATAAGCCTATTTCCACGGTGTTGGTTGCACCGGGTTTGAAGGATATAAATAGTGCGTGGGGCACGGACATGTGGATTGGGGTTGTTGGTAAATCGTTGAGTGGATGGACCGTGGTGGGATTGCGCCGGTTAGGAATGTTGCAATGCTTTCTTTCCTTTATTTAACTAATTAATGTAGCCAGCGGCCAAGTTGCATTTGTTTTTTAAGGCAATGATTGTGTTAATTAAATGGATTAATTGATCAAACTATTGTCAAAGGTCCACTTCTCGATATATGATTCGATAATGATTAGTGGCCGAAGAATCTCAAACTAATGGTCAAATCAAGACTGAAATAGGAGGAGTACTAATCTATCCTTTATCAATCACACATGGTTTGATTACAACAACTTATAAAAGGGGAGAAATATTACTTTTGTTGAGTGTTTAGGTAAAAAGTGGATCATCTTGAAATTTCAGGACATGGACATATTTGGTATCTGATCCGTCCTCAAATCATGTTATCCCATCACATTATCTATATCATGATTATCATCCGATTTGTTTTTAAACAATGTAAGAGCAGCATACTAGTACTGTATTTTCGAGTTTTGATTTTGAAAACCATGTATTCTATTCTATGGCTTTTTTAGCTACAACGTTCGTTACCATGTACGTGTAAGTAAGCCCATTATATATGTTTTTTTTTTCCCAAATTAAAGCCTTCACCGGCCGTGCCGGTCACTGCCTGGTAATGGAAACGACCCACAAATAAAGATGTCGAAAATTACGTTTTAATCTCTTTGTAAAGCAAAGTCCATCATAAAATAGGATTACGGGCTTAAGCCCAAATAAATATGGGCTTACATTCGAAAACGTTAATCGCCGAATTCTCTATTAGTCGATTTAATGGTAAATTAATGAGATTTTGATAAGTTTTTCAAAAAAAGTTTGGTCAACTCTCTCTCAAGTCTCATACGTGTCGATAATATTAATTCCTCGTGATGCGGCACAGAGATAAGGCAGCTGACGTGGTTGTGACTGATGGAGGAAAAAAAAAAAAAAAAGCTGTCAACCATTGACCTTTCGATCGCCGTCCTTTGAAAATCAACGGTCCAGATTAGCATACTGACACTTGGCTTTGTAAAAAGGTTAATTATAATTAAATTTATTTAATTTTCAAGTTAAGCTTCCTTTTACTACAACCCACGTTGGACTGCGGTGCAACTATGTAACATTTAAATATAAAGTATTCTGTCAAACTATATGTCATTACTCATTACATAGTGCATTAGATTACAAGAGATCGTAAAAACCAGTTGAACTCGTATTTTACCTTTCGCGAAATGTTGTTTGTAAATTAGCTTCTGAAAGCAACCAATAATATCTGACTTAATTTCTAATTATTTGAATTCTACACTATCTGAATTGAAAAAGTATTATATAATCTAAGTCAAACAACTGTACGCACATTTGATTAGAAAAAAAAAAAAAATCTTTTTTTAAAAAAATATGGTTTGTAAATGTACGGATAAGATTTAGGAAAGCGACATATAATTTGAAAACCCAAGCATACATATTTTAAATCGAAACACATTTAGAAAATCTTATCGAAATTATATTGAATGTTATTGGAATTGTTTCTTTAACTAATTCCAAACGTGAAGACATGAATACACATTCTCGTCCATCGGATCCACCCATGTGCACAAGTAACTAATTAGTATCCTAATTAATTAAGATTTTACAAATGTGTCTAACTCAACGTAATGCCTAGTCATCTAATTATCATATACAGTGGACTAATGGTAGCATTTATCCACATAACATTAAAAAGTATTATCTCTACAAAATCCTCCAAATATGAAAACATTTCTATATGAGCAAACGTGATAATCATCATTCAATTATAGACAAAATTACTATTGGTCAGGGTTAAATCTAAAACGCGTAATTTGATCAAAAGAGAAGAAACTGAGTCAAAAGGAAGCCTATAAAAGTGGTCTCTTCTGCCTCTTCCCCAGCACAGCCATTGATCTCTCCTTGACACAAATTTTGTTCTGTTTTTTTTTTTGTGGTATTTATATATATTTCTTATTCTTTCCACAAAAAACTAAAGAAGAAGAAAGAAAGAAAGACATTGCGGTACTTATATTACATTGTTCTTCACACTTCTCTTTTATCGTGTGTATATATGTTGTCTGAGTGTTAATAATAATAATAATAATAATCGTGTGTTTTGATCTTAATCCGAAAGTTAGCAAAATGGCGGGAAACGGAAACGAGAATACGGGTGGAGACTTTAGTTTCTCGGCTGCGGCGGCGCGTGATGCGCTTCCGAGGATCACCACGGAGAAGGGAGCCAAATCTCCGACGCCGAGTGTGTGCCAGGATGACACCGCACCGCCGGTCAACTTTCAGACCATCGACGAGCTTCACAGTCTCCAGAAGAAACGATCTGCCCCGACCACTCCTCTTAGAGGTGGCGGTGTCGCTGGAGTCACCGGAACCAGTGGCCCCACCACTCCTGTCTCCGCCGAGAACATGCTTCAATCCGTCAGGTATAAATATGGCTGAGGTCCGATGACATTTTGTTTCTCTTAAGAATATGAGAATGGAAACATAATACTAATTATTATGCCAATATATATGCTTACCAATTTCGCTAAAATTTTTTAAACCAATCACAAATTTGAATATTACAAGGAATTAGTGATTTTTCTTTGTTTTAATGGTTAGAAAGGTTTCCAAAATCGTGCGATTGATTTTTTTTTTTTTTTTAATAAGTTTTGCATGCATGTATATTAATCATACAAAAATATGAATTTTGAGAAAACAATTATAATAAGAATGTATAATTTGGTGAAATGGACAGTGCATCGTTGGCGTCATTGACGAGAGAGACAGGACCGAAGTTGATAAGAGGAGACCCAACGTCCTTGGCGAAAGTGGCACACGTGCCACACACTCCTACGTCACTTCCGGCTGCTGACGTCAGCGACAGTGGCTTGAAGTTCACTCACGTCCTTCACAACCTCTCTCCCGCCGGTAACACCCTCTAAAACGCCACCGATTTTATTCAAGGACCAATGTGATGAAGTTATTTTATTACATGCATGTTCCTATTTTTAAAACATATCACATTATGATTGCAGAGCTGTACGAGCAGGCGATTAAATATGAAAAAGGATCGTTTGTTACATCGACTGGTGCGTTGGCTACGTTATCTGGAGCCAAAACCGGTCGGTCTCCTAAAGACAAGCGTGTGGTTAAGGATGAGACCACTGCGGCTGAGCTCTGGTGGGGAAAGTAAGTCCTTTTATCTCCATATTTAAAGATATTATCTCTACTTAGTTTTTTTTTTGTCCTTCACGGACATATTGGTTAACTTTATTATTATGCCACATAATGTTTCTTACAGAGGATCCCCAAACATCGAAATGGATGAACAAACTTTTTTGGTGAACCGAGAGAGAGCTGTTGACTACTTAAACTCTTTGGACAAGGTAACTTAACATAGACATTTTTAAACTTATATTATCTAGTTGAATTTTATAGACTATATATTAATTAAAGCCTGTTTATATATTTACTGTCAGGTGTTTGTGAATGACCAATACCTAAACTGGGATCCTGAGAACAGACTCAAAGTGAGAATTGTTTCAGCAAGAGCTTACCACTCACTTTTCATGCACAACATGTGTATCCGTCCAACACCGGAGGAGTTGGAAAATTTTGGAACACCCGATTTCACGATCTATAACGCGGGGAAATTCCCGTGTAATCGTTTCACTCATTACATGACATCGTCGACGAGTGTGGACATAAACCTAGGAAGAAGAGAGATGGTGATTCTAGGCACACAATATGCTGGGGAGATGAAGAAAGGACTCTTTGGTGTCATGCATTACTTGATGCCTAAGAGAAAGATTTTGTCACTTCACTCTGGTTGTAACATGGGCAAAAGTGGAGATGTTGCTCTCTTTTTCGGACTCTCTGGAACCGGAAAGACTACATTGTCCACTGATCATAACCGGTATTTAATCGGAGATGATGAACATTGTTGGAGTGAGACCGGAGTTTCCAATATCGAAGGTGGTTGTTACGCGAAATGCATTGATTTGGCTAGGGAGAAAGAGCCTGATATCTGGAACGCTATCAAGTTTGGAACCGGTAAATAACTCTTTTTCTTTTTTATTACGAAAATTTTTGCGTTACGTTTTTACATGCTAAATATAAAATATTGACGTTTTGGGGACAGTTTTGGAGAATGTTGTGTTTGATGAGCATACACGAGAAGTGGACTACAGTGACAAATCAGTGACAGAGAACACACGTGCGGCTTATCCAATAGAGTACATCCCGAACTCGAAGATACCGTGCGTAGGGCCACACCCGAAGAACGTGATCCTATTGGCTTGTGACGCTTTCGGTGTGTTGCCGCCAATTAGCAAGCTCAATCTGGCTCAGACTATGTATCATTTCATCAGTGGCTACACTGCTCTTGTAAGTCCCGGTTTTATTTGGTTTGGTTTGCCTTGTAACCGATGCTTGATGAAAGTGTGATTTTTTTCAGGTTGCGGGAACAGAGGAAGGAGTTAAAGAGCCTCGAGCTACATTCTCAGCTTGTTTTGGTGCTGCTTTCATTATGCTTCACCCAACCAAGTACGCTGCTATGTTAGCCGAGAAAATGCAGGCTCAAGGAGCCACCGGTTGGCTTGTTAACACCGGCTGGTCCGGTGGAAGGTAAACCATCTTTGATTTCTCAACTATATAACCCCAAAACAGAACCAAAAGTGTTTTGAAAATTTGATACAAGATTGGTGATAAAACTTGCAGCTATGGATCTGGAAGCCGAATCAAGTTGGCGTATACACGAAAGATCATTGATGCTATACATTCGGGTAGTCTCTTGAATGCAACTTACCGTAAAACAGATATTTTTGGATTGGAGATTCCAAATGAAGTTGAAGGAGTTCCTTCTGATATTCTCGAACCTATCAATGCAGTAAGTCACATAGGCTAGAAAAAAAACGAGTTACCTTTTTATGAATCAGAATAACTCATTTCTAAAAAACTTGACATTTATGGTTTATGTGTGTTTGGTGCAGTGGGCAGACAAAGATGCTTATCAGGACACATTGTTGAAATTGGCTCGCTTGTTTAGAAACAATTTTGAGACATTCACAAATCATAAGATTGGTGATGATGGAAACTTGACTGAAGAGATTCTTGCAGCTGGTCCTAACTTCTAAGTAATGAAGATGATGATGATGAATAAAAACCTTGGTTTCAGACTAAGACAACTTCCATTTTTTTTTTCTCTCTTTCAATTTCCCCCATTTTTTAAATGAGATATTTCAGTAAAAGTAGTAAATTTAAAATAATTCGAATAAATGTTAGTAGACAAATGTCATTGACACCCCCATTTGTTTGGTGGCTCATTGATTTATTTGTTTCTATTGTTTCCAATTGATATGAGACCAATTCTTTCTTCTCTTCCATGAAATAAGTTTACACACATGATTGTAAAAGTTTGGAAATATTTGAACTTGTTTTTAGTTAATCATAGTTTAACTGAAAACCAAAAGAAAAAAAAAACATGGAAGCCAAATTTATGTATAAATTATGTAAGCTTAAAGACCTTCATTAAATCTGAAAAAATTAAAGGAATAAAGAACAAATTTTATTCTAAAAATTTAGGTTTATTATGTACACAACAGAAACTGAAAATTCTAAGGAATAATTGAATCAAAAGAATTGTAAACAATGGAGAGAGATAAGAATTATTTTGGTCGTGTAGAAGAAAAAATTATAACATGTCTTCAAAAAATCAGACGTGAGGAGAGTTGTTGTCTGCTTTGCTTTCCAATTTCTCTTCTTCTACGACCTCATCATCTTCACTAACTTCATTGGACCGGTCCACACTATTCATAAATATCCCTATAAACAAATAAAAATTACTTAAGATTATATAGAAAAATAATTATGAGCTGAGTAGAAAAAAAAACAAAAAAATTGAGTCCTTAATTTACCAATTCCCCATATAATAGCTGCGAGGAAGAGGATTGAAGTAATGATAAGAGTTGATTTTCTCCAATTTTTGAGACGATCCTGCAAAAAGCATTGACCAGAGTTAATAACAAATTCTAGAAAAGTAAATTATAAATCTTTGTGTAGTTAGTAATCACTAATGATATAAATGCAAACCTGCATCTTTCCATAGAGTGGAGAAGAAGGAACATCGCCTAAGATATGGATCAAAACAGTTGAAGTAGCCATTGATAGTGGTCTCAAGTTTGGTCTAACGCAATGGAGACACACATAGTTCACTGGAGCCTGCAGAAAAAAACACAAATGTTGTTCGGATCAAACAAGTCGAAAAAGAAACAGAGATTAGTTCTGTCTTATTACTTTTTCAAGGATTTGATTAATTATTACCTGTGGTGCAAAGATAAGAATTTCTCCCAATGCGAATAAACCAATGAAGGCATACATATTCTTCATCAAGAAAGCAACGAAACAAAACGCTGCGCCAAGTAGAGTTGATGCAGCTAGTAACTGTATACAAGATTAGTTACGAGGTAATCAGAAAAAAGATGATCATTCATTGTAATTAAAAAGGTGTTTTCATGAATTTCATTTTTTTTACCTTGAAGGTGTTTGGAAGTGTAGCGGTAATGCGATCAAGGACATAGCTTCCACCTAATGTTCCAATAATCCCGCAGATGATTGTAAGTCCTCCAAAAATCATGTCTGCGTTTTTCATTTGGTAGATACCAAAACCAGCTTTTGGTCCCCAATATGAGTAAGCTCCAATCACAAAGTTGTAGGTGATGTAACCAAGAACATTTACGATAAACACTTTCTCGCTGAAAAGAGCCTTCAAGTCTTTTCCAAATACGACAAACAGGTTCTTGGATCTGCAACAAAAGGGAATATCAGTATACAAAGTTATGTGTTTGCATAGATCGGAACAATAAAGAGAGGATAGAGAAACTCACTTGGGAGTTTTGGTTTTAGTTTTTGAAGCTTCTGCATCTGTAGGAGATGCTGAATCAATAGATGTAGAGGGTTTCTTCAAATCTTTATCAGCAAAACCTATACACAACAAAGAGGAAAATTTTAATAAAAATTGGCACAACTTCCAGAAGAAATTATGCAAAAGAAGACTGAAACGCATTTAGTATCTCACCTTTTAGCTGCTGCGGTGGTTTGATACAGAAGGACAAAACAACAAAGATAGCCATTGCAATTGCCTCAATGTAAAACGCCCAACGCCATCCCAAATGGTCACCAATCTAAACAATGAAATCAAATAGAATATAAACATATAGTTTCCTCAGATGCAGAAAACTTTTACTCGGAAAAAGAGTTTAGCATAAACTTACGTATCCACCAAACACGTAGCCTAGAGCAACTCCTGCTGGTATACACATGTAGAACAGTCCAAGCCAGAAATTTTTCTGGAGAAAAAGACAAAAGAAAATCCATTTAAGTTAAGTAAAGTAGCAAAAAAAAACAGTAACAGTTTCAGCAGCCGAAGTGAAAACTAACCCTTTCAACAGGTGCACTATCATCGATATACGGTGCTGCAAGACTTATAAAAGAAGCCTCACCAACCCCAACAAACCTATAGGAAAGTTAAGAAAGAAAAGACTGTTAGTTGATAACTTAATATACAGAAACCAGATTGAAAAGGCGGGTAATAAGAAATATATTTACTCACATTCGAAAAACAGCGATCATCCAGAAGTTGTAGGAAAACCCGCAACCAAGAGCAGCAATAGTCCAAACAGTTAATCCGACACCGATCAGTTTAAAAGGATTGACTCTGCAAGCAATCATAAAAAGAGAGACATAATCAAAACAATGACTCTTAGGTATACACATACACCTAAAAACAATGACTCTTCTGTTTATAAAAAAAGTGTATTACCGTTTGGACAATCCAGCGAATATTGGAGAAGCAACAAGAAGTCCAACCATAAACGCAGATGACAAAAGACCATCTTCAAAGTTGGTTAAACTAAACTCTCCCCTGTATCAACAACACAAAAAGGCAAAAGTTATAAGTCATTCCCAAAAAACACAATCAAATAAAAATAAAAAATAAAACAGAAAGAAAGAAAAAACTAACTGGATTCCAGTTCCTGCAGAGCAAACCCCTTTGGCATCGCATGTTTTTGCACTTCCGTTAACACCATTACTAGCGATCACTCCTCGATCCACGTAATTGATCAAGTTAATGAGACATAAGATCGTTACGAATCTACAACCAAGAAATAAAAAAAACCGTCAAGAGTAAAAGAATCAAATAGTAAACAAAAAAAAAAAACAAAAATCAAAACCCCACACAGAGCGCTTAGGTCAAAAATTCAATCTTTGTTTTGAGCTACTTCCCAAAAACATGACACAACCTTAAAAAGTTATCAAATCACGAAACTATTGCCCTACTTTTTGGAAATCTAAACTCACCCAAATCCATAAATTTTGTTTTTTTTTCCTTCACACAATCACGCTTAAATCGTTTTTCACAAAACCAGAGAGAGAGAGAGAGAGAGAGAGAGAGAGAGAGAGAGAGAGAGAGAGAGAGAGAGAGAGAGAGAGAGAGAGAGAGAGAGAGAGAGAGAGAGAGAGAGAGAGAGAGAGAGAGAGAGAGAGAGAGAGAGAGAGAGAGAGAGAGAGAGAGAGAGAGAGAGAGAGAGAGAGAGAGAGAGAGAGAGAGAGAGAGAGAGAGAGAGAGAGAGAGAGAGAGAGAGAGAGAGAGAGAGAGAGAGAGAGAGAGAGAGAGAGAGAGAGAGAGAGAGAGAGAGAGAGAGAGAGAGAGAGAGAGAGAGAGAGAGAGAGAGAGAGAGAGAGAGAGAGAGAGAGAGAGAGAGAGAGAGAGAGAGAGAGAGAGAGAGAGAGAGAGAGAGAGAGAGAGAGAGAGAGAGAGAGAGAGAGAGAGAAATCATAAAATTCATAATTCGTCATCATCGTAATCAACTCGAAAAACCCACCAAAAAAGAAACAAAATTGATGATCTTTTTTTTACCTTCCCGGAGTCAAAAATCGTTTTTTGGTCGGCGGTGGTGGTGCCGTCGTCGTCGTCGTCTTCGTCGAAGCTTCTTCTTTAGCCGGAGAATCTCTCAGGCCAACTTTCGTCATTATCTCTCTCTCTTTCTCTATCGCTGTCAGATTCAATTTCACACACTCTGTCTTTCTTTCTTTACTAAAGGAAGAAAATTTGATTTTGATATATACAGAGAGAGAGAGAGAGCTCTCTCTTCTATCTCTATTATGAATCCGATTCCTATATTGTTTTGAGTATATTCTTTTTTTTTTTTTTTACTTATGCAACAAACTGTGATTTAAAAAAAAAAACTCTGATTTCTCCAAATTTTATTCTATTTTATCACTTCAAAAAATAAATTCAAAACAATATCTATCTTCTTATCTTCTTCTACTTACGGTTTCTAAATTATGGGGAAAAATGGTTGTAATTTTCCTTTTGACCCAAAAAAAAAAAAAAAAGCTGTAAGTTCCTTTTTTATTATTTTGAAATAAATAAAAGCTATTTTTAATACACTTAGGAGTCCAAATGTTAGTTGGAAAAACAAATCAAACAGACAACCAATTTGACTAAACACACGGACACAACCGTAGTAGTTTTTTTTTTCTTTCTTTTTTTAATTTCCTTACTTTGGCCTCTTTATATGACATGGGCACACACAAATTCACAATCGTATATATAAATAAAAATGTTCACCATCTTGTTTGTAGTTTCAGAGGTTCTTAATTGTTGGATATGGGCTTTGCTCCATATGTCAACTCGGCCCAACAAAGACTCACCAGACATAGAAGGAAATTAGTCAATCTCGGAGGGTAATCTCGGCATTTCGCGTTGGGAATCCTAGGGAACCTTCGTTCTACACTCGCCTATAAATAACATCATACATTTATTGAGAGGAGGATCCTGACCCGCAGACAATACCTACAGAGCAATACTTTGCATCGAAAACTGCTATTGTCTTTCGTATAATTCGTTCTTGCTTTCAGTTCGTCACTTTAAGCTTACTAGTTCGTTTGTGGACTAACAAGCTCTAATCCGACTTGTTTTAAGTGACGATCTCACGTTCTCCCCGATTAATAAAAGAACTTGCTAGCTTTTTCCCACAAAATCTTTATTTGTTTAAACTGCGTAATCCCCGGTACAAACAATTGGCGCCCACCGTGGGGCAAGAGTAAAGCGTTTCTTTTGACGAATCAAAACCGACGATCCTCACTTCTTCGAAGTCTCAAGAGTCACGACGAACCCCAGCGAAAACTTCAACGAAGCAACGGAGCAGCCAACGGGGCAGCGATGGGGGCGAACAAGAACACGAACTGTCCCCCCGCCGAGCTCCCTGCCGAGCTCCCTGCCGAACTCCCTGCCAAGCCCAACCGAAGCCTCCTTGCCAAGCCCAATCGAAGGCTCACTGCCGAGCACAATCTCTCCGCCGGCGCCCGACGCGCCCTCCGAGCCTCTCGTAGCTGCACACGCCGAAGCCGGACCTGCCGCAGACCAGCTGTTTACCAACGCCGCTGCTCTCCTCACCGCCGCTCTCACCAACGCTACCACTCTCCCACCTCCACCTTCCGCAACGACAACAGTCGAGGGCGCTAATCCGAACAACACAACCTCTACACCAGCGTCCGATGCGCCATCAGAACCTCTCGTTGCCACACATGCCCGTCATCTCAATACCGTAGCTCTAGTTTTCACTGACGGTGCCGCCTTCCCAGCTCCCTTGCTTGCTGGACACAGAAACAACCTCGACGATCTGATGCAGACTATCATCGACAAACTCGTTAGCCAGGACATGCGAACAACTGAGCGACTTGACGCACTCGCTACAACATAAGAAGCATCGCAAGATCATATCAACACGCTCTAGCGACTTAACGCACAAGCGTCGACATGCAAGTAACCTTGCCGACCAGGACACGCTGCCACACCAACTTCCGCCAATCAAAGAACGCTAGGAGAGCCACAGACACCGATCAATGTTCATCATCATAGGTTCTGTCGATGACTACACTACGGTGACACGTTCAACAATAGTCGTAGATAAAAAATCTTAGCATAATCAAATCAACTAACTCCAGCAATAGATGACACACCATCGACTTTGCGAACGCTCAAAGCGCCCATTCTACCTCTAGTAACAGCCATGGGTGATGTAGTAGTCCTCTCGTTAGCCAAAGAAAGATCCATGAAATCACCACTTTTCGCCAAACTCAAGAATGTCGTCAAAATCACGATCGTCGATCAAACCCTCGATGCTGAAACCAAAATCTCCACACTAGAGTTTTACCACGCGCGCGCGTTGGAACCCGTGGGCCCGTTGGAGGCCGACCTCCTTTTCTTGACGCCGAGCCGACCTCGATTCGGTGACTAACGGTGGCAGCACCCTCAACTGTGTTCCCCTAGCGAAAATCATCGATGCCCAAACTTACACGCCCTCGATCGCGCCGCCCTCCAATCCTAAAGGTGTCGACCTCACAAAAGGCGCTGACCCTGTGAGAAGTGCCGACCTCATGAGAGGTGTCGCCGAGCTCGCGATAACCAAACCCGACATCAACGCTCAGCTCCACATCCTCTCGATCGGTCTCAAAGCCAGCCGGATCCAGCTCGGCAGATTCTCGGTCGCTCCGCCCTCCGATTAACAAAGCATCACCACGGGCGGCCTTACAAGAGATACTGATCTCACGAAACGTGCCAATCTCACGAGAGGTGCCGATCTCGCGATGACCAAAACCAGCGTTCATGCTTTCACTCGCGACCCCACCATCCCTTTGCCTATCTCACCTTCTGGTCGCAAATCCGACCTTTACCTCGCTCCCAACCAAGCGAGAATCTGCCGTCTCTCGCTCTCCTATGAGACATCTCCACCCAACAAACCTCGAGATCAACCTCGAGAGCGGTCGCCACCAAGCCGAGATTTGCGCCGACCTCATGATAGCCATCTTCGCCGACCTCATAATGGCCATCCTCGCCGACCTCGATCTCGTATCTCCAAAGAAGATCCGCCTGCTGGCCACGCCGACCCCCACTACAGAGTTCTCTCTGTCCTTGTCGCCCTATACTAACCTCAGATTTGTTTCTTATGATGCCAACCTCGGCCGCCTCCCACCGATCTCTCTCGATCACACGAGAATTGCCGACTTCTCGACCTCCTACCATGAGATCGACGTCAGCAGAATCGACATCTTAACAACGAGCGACCTCACCACTAGCATCATTTGTGCCAACCTCGCAGGAAGTTCCGATCACAAAATCAAGGCCGACCTCACGGTCAACGATCTCTCACCGCAGGTCTCCAAAAGGACCGGTCACCTCTTGCCAACCTCCCATCATGAAATCGGCGGCGCCACCATCAGAGTCGGCGTCGTCGCTCTCCCGCGAATTGCAGACCTCAAACTGCCGATCTATGAGCTTACCCATTCCAACCTCGGGACCACTATGCCGCCCTCCGAGGGTGATCTAAACTGAGGTTTTACCTCTCGCACATGTGGCGATCCCGGTCCTAGGAGAGCCGATCTTATCCTCGTTTCTCCGTTCGCTCCTTTCGATCTCACCGGGACAAACGTCGAAACCAGCGACCATCAACCTCGCTGATCTCGCTTGACGACCGCTGACCACGTCACAACCGAGCTCGTCATCGCCGACCTCACTCCTACCAAAGCAAGGCTCGTGAATGGAATCAGCACTCACATCCCCACTCTCGAACACATGAAAACCATTCTACCGTCCATTAATCTCGTATCGCGAGATAGGAGCTCAAAACGCCGATCGAGAAACCTCTTGTCGATCACGGACCTCAAGTTCGACTTGCCGACCTCTGGGTTCGTTAACTCCGCCGATCTCGATACGCCTACCGGTGCAGCAATCTAACAAGCCGATCCCAACCGGAACATCACCTCTCGCATAAATAGCAACCTCATCCCTCTGATCTCTCAACACCACGAAAACCTCAAGATCTGCCGAGCAAATCCAGATTGCCCTCTCAATCCATGTCAGAGCGGTCTCTTCCTGACTTGGCATTACCAACTTTGCCGCTCTCGATGCGACCAAGACTACCGCGCGCTGATCCCAACTCAGAAAACCCTCTTCCGTCCTCCAAAAAATATCTCGCGCTGATCCCGCGCATGCCGTCCACAAGAAGCTGCCTCCACACAACGACCTCACACTCTATCTCCGCATCATCGACTAGCTCATCAACAGTTTGCAATTTCCGGGTAAAGGCCACCGAGCATAAGACAAATCCCCAACAACCTATGACCGACAACCGCTCTCATCAGGACTATTCAAACATGCTCGCAACAACCCATCTAAGAGTCGGGTTCACGCAAGAGCTCCGCAAACCTTTACAAATAAATGTCGGTTTCACAATGGCCTCGCAGCTCGACATCGATGACCAACTCGCAGCTCAACACCGAAGATCAACGGTGAGTTAAACATCACAATATCATTAGTTTAAAAAAAAACAAACAAAAAAAAAGAACGCTCGACATACCGAGCTCATCTGTTCTTCAAAATAAGACATTTACGACAACAAAAAAAGTTACACTCGCAAGAGTACACTTAGTCAAATAAGCTCTCTCGAACGAGTCCGTCTTAACGAGTGTCCAGATTCTACATTGTCGCCCTGGCCAGGTGTACGATTTAAAACGCGTTCCACATGGATGCAGCGGTGAAATAATTCGCACAAAAAAGCCGAGCCCAGTCTCGCATTCAGCTAGCAGGCGGTCAAGTTTGAATAAGCGAAGTTCTTACTTGCACACTCTTGCCGACCTCGGGGCACCCACAGGGTAAGCCGGACACCAGGGCCGCACCTAAAAGGTACGACGAGCTCATCTCAACTACCAACCTAAAACTTGGTATTCGAAACATGTAACAGGGTAAGCCGAGAGACGTCTCGCCCCGTAAAATACATCTCGAAACCAAGCAAAACGCCGAGCAAGTCTCGCACTAGCTTGAGGGCGCCTAGACTAATAAGCCAAGCTCCGGCTTACAAGTTCTTGCTAACCGTAAACACCCACAGGATAAGCCTGACACAAAAGCCGCACCTAAAGGTATGGCGAGTCTGTCTCGCCTACCACTTTACTTTGGTAAAGCACAAAACCGAGTTGCATATGAAACATAAGCTCGCTCCCTCACGGCAACGTCCTCGCGCTTAACGCTCTCGCTCAATGCACTCGCGTTTAACACCTTCGTTCAACGCTCACGCTAGGCGACGTTCTCATGCTCGACGACGCTCTCACGCTCGACAACGCTCTCACGCTCGACGACGCTCTCACACTCAATACTTTCGCGCTTAATGCCCTAACGTTTAAAACCCTCGCGCTCAACGCCCTCGCGCTCGCCTACCTCACGCTCGACGCTCTCACACTTGTTGCTCTCACGCTCGCCGCTCACTCACGCTCTCGCGCTAGCTACCCTCACGCTCGACACCCTCACGCTTGACTCGCTCGCGCTCGTCGCACTCACGTTCGACGCTCTTGCGCTTGCCTCCCTTGCGTTTGCCACTCTCATTCATGGTGGCGACCTCTACTCTTGTTTTCAGTGAAGACCTACTCTCTTATTCTAGGTGGAGACCTCTACTCTCGATGGCAACATCCACTTTTCTACCTGGTGCAGACCTGCATTCTCAAGTTTGGTGCCGATCTCCACTCTCCAGCTTGGCGCTGACCTCACAACCTTCTCCCGCACTATCACAAGTGCCGAACTCAAATTGACGATCAAACCTCTTCTTGCCGCTCCCATGAGAGGACGTGGTATGCGAGCGCACAACAAAAACACCAATATTAGGA
>NC_025702.1:19891284-19891407 GCF_000633955.1 Camelina sativa
CTCTCCTCAGCGCCGCCCTCACATGCGCTGCCGCTCACCCCAGCGCCACTCTCACCAACGCTGCCGCTCACCCCAACGCCACTCTCCCCAATGCTTTGCCCATCCAGAGGAGCGGGCTCGACG
>NC_025702.1:19891467-19891846 GCF_000633955.1 Camelina sativa
GAGCGAGAACGACCATGGCGAGCAGCATGCGAATCCACCGCCCCCTGTGCCGCTGTCCGTCGAAGAACGCTACGAAGGCCACAGACGCCACCCAGCGTCTATAGTCGTAGGATCCATCGATCGACGTAGCAGGCGGGAACCAGCTGACGAACACCAGGACCGTCAAGGCCAGCGGAGCCGAAGCCCACGGACTCCGACATTACCGGCCCGACAGTCTGAGGGAGACCTCAAGGATGAAACAATACGGCGCCTCGAGACGATGCTCCACGAGCTCTCCTCGAGAGTACATCGGGCGACGAGCTCCGCTCCCAATCTCGATCGAGTACTGGAGGAAGTCCAGCGCTCGCCATTTACAGCACGGATCTCCCGCGTTCGCATT
>NC_025702.1:19892350-19893106 GCF_000633955.1 Camelina sativa
CCCCCCGCCGATCTACAGGACGGACCCCGTTCTCCCTTGCGTACGGAATGGAGGCACTTGCACCAGAGGAAATTAGCGTGCCAACCCTGCGACGCTCTATGCTCGTCCATAACCCTGCTCTGAACACAGAAATGATACTCGATACTCTAGATACTCTCGAAGAGGAGCACGGCAGAGCANGCCGAACTCGATCGGAAGCTATCACGAGCTAACAACCGCTTTCCTACAACACCATTCCACGTTCATGATTCGAGGTGCCTCGAATGCCGACCTCTGGAACATGTTTCAACAAAGCAACGAGTCACTCCGGGAATTCATGGAGAGATTCAAAAGAATAGTCTCGAAACTCTCGATCGCCGACGACACAGCAATCTCAGCTCTCCGTAATGCTCTTACTCACGGTTCCCGATTTCGGGAAGACACCATCATCCACGCGCCGACCGAGCTCCTAAAGACAACAACGCCGCCATACCCTTTCATGAGGTGGGCAATGGATATCGTCGGACCACTCCCCGTTTCTCGTCAGAAGAAATACATCCTGATTATGACGGATTATTTCACTAAGTGGGTCGAAGCAGAAGCCTTTGCCAAAATCGGAACTGAGCAAGTCCAAAAGTTCGTATGGAAAAACATTATATGTCGACACGGACTCCCGTACGAGATCGTCACTGACAACGGCACGCAGTTTACCTCACTACAATTCGAAGGCTTTTGCGCGAAATGGAGAATTCGCCTGAGCAAGTCTACTCCTCGCTA
>NC_025702.1:19895513-19907592 GCF_000633955.1 Camelina sativa
AGCAAACGATCCCATCTCCATTTCGGAACGAAGAACCCCTCTTCGATCATAGTTTCGAGATACGCAACAGTCCCATCCACACGATCAAACTGGAAGCATAGCTCGAACTTACGGCGCAAAGCTAGAGTGTAGGCTCTCAACCTCTGGATCCAAGCACGATAAAACTCGAGCTCAGAACGAATTACATCATCCGATCTCGCAGCAAGCCGCTCTCGCGCTCTCCTTAGCCAGGCCGCTCTCGTGGTTACAGGCATAATGCCAACCTCAAACCGCTCAAAAATGAAAGAGTGATTTTCTTTTACTTCTTAAAAAAAAAAAGAGAGAAATGGTTGGAAAAGCGGAATGGCAAGAAACGAGCATTTGAGGAGCAATTTATAGAACAAAAGATACAATTTTCAAGGTGAAGTGGCCAATACAGTGACCCTCGAAGACCACATCCATCAAACGATCAACGCATGTCAAAAAACGAGAGGATAAAACATAGCAAAGTTCCAAAAAGGAAAAGTACAATGCCTAAACGGCTCAATATCCGGTCAATCCAACGATAATGCAAGGTCCCAAAAAGAAAATACATCGCCTAAACGGCCCAACATCCGCTACAAAACGGGAATAGGTTCTAATAAAACAAGACAAAAGCAAGTCACTGCTCGGCAGCAACCTGAGCGCCCGAGCCCGCAGGTGCCCCTGCCATGACGACCTCCTCTCCTACAACCACGGGAACCTCCGCCGCCTGAAGGTTCGTAGGAACGATCGCGGTCTCTGGAAGAGCCTCGAGGTCGCTGTCCAAAACATCGGCAATATCGAAACCAAGAACCTTGTCCTCCCACATCTTCACGTCAGCCCCCAAGCCGAGCAAAGTCTTCGACGGAATGACCGTACCACTCTTCACCAGCTCCTGAAGACAATCATAGGTGCCGCTCACCTGGCTCAAAGTCAGAAGAGACTCCTGCGCCGCTCTGTTGTCAATAATATGCCTCCTCATCCTCTCAATACGAGACTTGTAGCCGGCAACCTCGACATCAATGCCATGCCGCTCTGCTTGCAGCTGCTGCAACTGCGCCTTCTGAAACGCGTGATCAACCTCAAACTGCTCAAGACGAGAGCGGGAAGCGTTAAGAGAAGCCTTGAGATCGGCCACTTGCTTCCTGAAACCGGCAGTTTGCTTCGTAAGAACAGCAGAAACCCCTCGCTCTTTATCGAGATCCTGACGAAGCTCCTCAGCCGATCTCCTCGATGGTTCAGAGGTACGAGAATCAGCAAGTTGCTTCTCCAGCTCGGCAATGCGACGCTCGTACGAGACGACCATATGATTCACGCCACCACCATCCTGAAACACAAGAAATAAAGAATCAAGATAATAATTGGGAAAAGGAAATCAAGAACATAAAGAGAAATACCAACCTGGAAGTGTTTCCGAGCCCACGACCGATACAACTCGGGATCATAGAGAGAACCCACAGAGGGAAGCGGGTCGAAGGAGCCGCGAACCTTGCTAGCAAGCTCGCCACAAGCAGTAGCGTTGTTGATAAACAACTCATCCTTTGTCTTGTAAGAAAAGGAGAACGAATTATCAATCTCAGTGGTGTCGCGCGGTATGCCATCCCTCCTAGATCTCTTGGACGATTCGGGATCGGGAGCAACCACCTCACCATGAGAAGCTCTCTTCCTCGATGGAGTAGGACGTCCAGAATCAGCGGCGACGATCGCTAGGGCATCAGAAGCCTCACCACGCGACTTCTGCGCATGCGGAACGACAGCAGGAACCTTGGCAGTCCTTTTGTCGGCGCGGGTAGCGGCTACCTCCGCCGATCTCAAATCTCCTGCAACTCGCAGATCGACATCTCCGTCGGCTGACGGGTCAACGACTTCAGTGTCGGCAGCGCGCGAAGAAGACCCAGCATCAACGGCCTTCTTGAACTGATCGGCGTATCGAGGAAGTCGAGTGTTAACTTTTCCCATCCCTAAGCGCGGTAGACCTAAAAAGGAAAACAAAAGTGTGACGACCCAATAACCACCGAGGAGAGCAACAATCGATACAACAGAATAAGCATGAAACTCACGAGATCTCTGAGTAATCGAAGGCCAATCAATCGCCCCTCTCGCTCTGATCTTCCTGAGATTGTCGAAAAAACCTGGAGGATGAGCACGCAAGCGAACGACAGGCTCTGCAAGCAACAACAAAAACAAGATAAGTGTTAGAAGCCAATCAAAGAAAATCAACAAGTAAGGATAAGAAACAGCAAAGCTACCGGGAACCATATTCCACTCAGTAGCGTAAAACATATCGAGGTTGTCAACCGAGGTCTCATCTAGCTTGACAAAGAAAAAATAACGCTGCCAATGACGAATCTTCTTCTCAGCTCCGGTGACGATCTGATAACCCGATTTAGCACTAGTATAAAAGTACCCCGGACTACCTCTAACTTTCGTAAACCTGGTAGCCTCCTCAAGGAAATGTACATCAACCTCTACGCCACAATCGGTACCCAGTATCGCCAAACCAGCTGCGTTGCGGATACCTCCCACAGAAAGCTGGGAGATAGCTATCTTGCGCCTCGCGCAGTAACACGTCAAAAACTCCGGCAGAGGAAACCAAAGACCGCAATCAGTAAAATAATGCTCATAGAGGGCAATAAAACCCGCTGGAGGCGTCCAAGGACGCTCGTGGGGTTCAGGAACTCGAAAAACCAAACCCTCGGGCATCTTACACCACCGCATCATCTCGGCAATGGTATCTGATGTGCACAACGAAGAACCGAGATCTGCCGGACCGGCTGAAAGACTGTCACCAATCGATGCAGCACTAAGACCCAAAACAGCTGAACGAGGACCAGTATCCTCGGCCGGGACAACGACCATAGGACTCCCACCGGAACCATTGTCGCTATCTTCGCTGAATTCGAGAATATCAGCGAAATCGTAGTCGTTAGTCAAACTATCAAAATCTCCACACTCTGCTCCAATGTCAACACTAACATCATCGGAAGCATTCTTATAGCCGATACCAGATTCCCTCGTGAAAGCGCGTCGGATCCCCGCAAGAGTCTTACCACGCGTATACGTCAGAACTCGGGAGCTCGTCGAAGGACGACCTTCCTTTCTGCACGAAAGGCCGACCTCGCGACTACCCTTCATGAGATCGGCATCACCATCGTCGGAATCGACCTCAGGATCATCTATTCGCCGAGCTGACATCCTGCTCGCGAGACTGCCGATCCCATCAATTCGACGAATGGTCGCAGTACCCTCAACCATGTCGATCCCCGGTTCGTCCCCTGTGCCGACCTCGGGCATGCCATCTGTGCCGACCTCGTTTGTACCCCCTCGCCGATCTCTCTCGCTTGGGACCTTATCGCCTGACGACCGAAACCCCGAGACCTCCACACATAAGATCAGCGTCGCCTTCATCAAAGTCGGAACCAATCGAAATTCGGAGATCAATCGTGCCAAGCTCGTCGCCGCCGAGCATAGTTGTGCCGAGCACACTATTGTGCCGATCTCCCGTCTCAACATTGTCGATCTCACAACGACCATCCTCAGGAATAATACGCCGACCGCCGGCGTGACTAGTATCGCCGAGGGTGAACTGAAGAGATGTGCCGACCTCGTTCGCACCCCTCCGTCGATCTCCCGTCTCAACTGCTCCGCCGATCTCAAAACCAATTGACCGACCTTCGACTCTACTAATCTCCTCAGATCGGCGCCAATTTCTGATCTCACCGATCTCCGCCGGACTATCCTCGATCTCGCTAAACCCATCGGGCCTGCCACCCTCTCTATCGACGCCAACATCGCCGAGCTCATTAGCGCCTCTTAAAGACGTCGGTTGCAGCCGATCAAGCCTCCCCGGATCACGAGCGAAATCGCCAGCAACGAACCCTTGCCGATCTGGATCCAAAGACGGAACTGAGCCGACCATTGCGATCTCGCGAGTGGGAGGGACGATGATCGGATAGGGCTTTGCGTTCGCCAAATAAAGAGAAAGAGAGAGAGAAAAAAAAAACACAAACGCAAAAGTTAAAAAGAATAGAGAGAAAAAAAATTACCTTTTATGAAGAGGAAGGAGCAAGTGAAGAAAATGGGAAGGAAGAAGGTGCATAAATAAGTAAATAAAATGGAAAAATTACTGTCAAATCCATCATCTCAATCCGTGACTCTCTTCTCTTTTTTTTGGGGATATCATTGAAAACCGCATTCAGAATAAAAGACCAAAGGATTTTTCCTAGTGTCTCTTGAAAAACGAGCCCAGAAGAAATTACAGAAGGGTCACTGTAACAATTTCATTTCCCAGAAGCAATCTGGGACAATCTGCGCCGAGCAGGCATATTACAAATAAATCAAGCATGCCCGCCGATCGCAGAAAAACTGACGCTCTCCGGACTAGGGGGGGACTATTGTTGGACATGGGCTGCGCCCCAATATGCCACTCGGCCCAACAAGACGAATTCCGCGATTCCGGCCCGACAAAATTGGATGAAAGTCATTAATAATCCGTAAAGGGCAATCTCGGGAATTCACGATGGGAACCCTAGAAGACCCTCGGTCTACAGTCCACTATATAAAGAAACAGTACTCACTGGAGAAAGGGGGAGGACTCGCATACAATACCCCGAGAGCAATACTTTGCGTCTAAAAACTCTTGTTATTCTCTGTATAATTTTCTGTTAGCTTCCGAGCTCGTCGTGACTCACTCGTTAGTTCTCCTGTGAACTGACGAGCACGATCTTGACTCGTTTCAGTGACGACCTCGCATTCCTATCGTTAATAAAGAACAAACTTCACTCTTTCCCTCTAAAATCGATATTTACTTAGTGTTGTGCAATCCCCAGTACAAACAATAATGGAAGTATATGCAGAGACGTGAAGGTCACAGCACAAGTCTTTCTCCATTGGGTTTTCCAGTTCAAAGGGAGCTAACAACAACTTGTCCCTATATTTTTAAGAGGAGAAGAGAATTTTTAACAGTGATTGATGTATTGAGATCCCTTACTAAGTGTCAGTTGCTTACCTGTGAATAGCTAATGTTGGTTCGAGACCAGGGATTGAGCTATGTGACGATGACATTATTACAACTTTGTTGGAGTAGACCACACCACCCTAGTTTTTTTTAGTAAGGGACATAGTAAAGGACTGTGAGAAGCTAAAAGAATGTAACTTAGAGATTTTTTTTTTTTTTTGTATTTACCTTCCACTTACCTTCAATATATTAACAAAATGTGGATTTTTGTTATCTTGTAAGCGATCAAGACGGTGTAGCTCAGCTGGATCTAGCCCACATAGCTCCAATTTTTCAGGAGGCACATGACCCTTAAAAGCACAAGCACAAGCAGTTCTTAATCGGTTTTCCCAATGTAGAATGTTATAAGTATTAAGGGAAAAGCAAAGTGGCTTGCCTTGTCAAAGTCTTGGCATGTCAAGAGTATTCTAGTACCTTCAAGTCCCTACAAAATTTGCAGAGAGTTGGCAACAAGAAGAAAACTACGGCGTGATGGTCATTAACCGAATGCTGAAGTTTGAAGCGTTCTATACCTGATTAACAAAAACATCCCAAAACAGCGGTCCAACTATTGCAGTTTGCCAGTTGTGAATGTGTAACACATCAGGCTGCTTTCCAGATTTTGCAATGTAATCCAATGAAGCACGAGAGAAGTAGGCAAACCTGACTTTGTTAACAGATTAAAACAACCTCACATATAAACCAAACCATTCTAAAAACAAATGAAGATTCAAGCTCAATTATATCAAATTGAAGTACTGACCTATCAAAATCGTCTGTATAGCCATATACTTTATCACGGTTAAACATTGACGAGTAATACACTGGTTGAATAAGCGTCACTCCTATTCCAGAGACAATTCTGCATAAACAAGGTTCTGTTTACCGTAATGTTGCTGATTCTTCTCTTACCAACACTGAAAAATATCAACATTATAAGAAGAGTAACTTCCAACAACTCACTCACCCATTCCATATTCGGTTTGCATGCAGCTGACCATTAAAATAAGAATATGCATCAGCTTCGATTTCCCGGAGCCCTTCAATTTCGTCCAAATCAAGTGTAGAATATCTATTAATGAATACAGTATCCATTAATAGGATTATGCTTCACACACTAAAGTATATATTTGTCGGAACGAATTTGACTCATACTTTGGCAAGATAACTTCAACCAAGTAGCCCTTTCCTTGGAGTGCACAAGACAGTCCAGTAATATATGAGGCCAAAGGTCCAGTAGAAACTAAAGGAGCCATTTCGGTGCAGATATGAATCACGTGAAGACCGTTCCTGGAATCAAATGACATATAGAAGTCACAACATAAAAAAAAAAATCCAACTTAAGTTTGAAAATAAAGCACACTAGAATTTTCACCTTTTGACTTTAGGTGGGAACCGTCTGAGTTCTGCTAGAATCTCGGCATCTCCTTGTTGCAGGACATCAAGGGGAAACTCGGAGATGTTCACTTCATGCTCCTTAACCAATTTTCTCATGGATGAAGCTTCTTCAATGTTCACTAATCCATTGATCACCATAGCATCAATACGGAGAAGCAGCTCCCAGAAAAGAGACGACTTATCTACTTATACGGAGAAAAGATATCTTCAGAAACATATCTATCAATCATCAAAGCAATGGTTGCAGAAAAACAGAACCTTTCTTGATTACAATCTGACTTTCTTCCTCCAACTGGTTAATCCTTTCTAATAATTCATCTTTCTCCTTCTTCAGCTTCTTCAGCTCCTCAACTGCAGCTAAGCGTTGCTTGTTTAAGAACAGGATATCTATACACATCAACGACAATACCATAAAATCAGTAAGTTATTAACCTTTCAGAACATGAAACCAAAACTAATGGCATCCAAAATTTGTTTACTTTGTTGAGCTTCTCTAAAGAGGTTCCATATATCCTTTTGTTTTGCTTCTTTCGTAACAGAAGGTAGTCCAAGATTTTCCTATAAAGTAACCAATTACACTATGCAAGCAAGTCATAGGAGATTAACATACTTCAAACCGCAGAAAAGTACCTGAGGAGAATTCTCAAACTCCTCATGCCCTTCTGATCTGTAATGAACAAAATCCATTTCAGTTAAAGAGAAACAAAAAAAATTAAGCACAAATTTCAACAGATCCCAGATAGATTTAAATAGGTTCACTCTACATAAGCAACGATTTCATGAAATCCTAATCTACTATACAATCAGTTGTGAATAACTAAAATGCTACATCAGTGATACTATTAGCCTGAAGAATTCGGATCAAGTAGATAAATCAAACGATGATTCGGAACTCGAAATCAACCTCAAACAATGAAGAGCGTGAGACTTTTGATGCTTAGGGTTCAGTATATGCACTTTCGAGGATGACCCACGCAGCGAGAGATTCCATATCACCGAAAGATTCACCGCCGCCGATGCTTGCATCATTTGGTAAAAGTTCGAATCGTCGCCGGCGAAAATTTAGTGACTTCAGCCAAATTTGCCGGGAACGACAAAATAGAAAACAGCCGGAAATAAATTAATAATCACAAATATAGTAATTTCAACAATCAACACAAATATTAACATTTATTTCCAATTTCACCCCGTAACTTCTGAAACGACAATTATATTGAAACTCGGAAGTTACCCCTGTATTTACTTTTTATATCGAATTCAGCCCAATATTTCTGACGAGGTTAAATATAGGACTCTTAAACATACGGAAATTCGAAAATACCCCAATATTGTTATTACTTTCACAACTCACCCCAAAAGTTTTGTAAAGCAGTACTAAACCAGAGAGCCCAGAACCCTTTGAAGCCCGTTCTTAGGATTCCGATTTGTCGAGCAAAGATCAATCCTTTTTCTGATAATCATGGCAGGGGAAGTTAAAGGAGGATGCTTTACACCTTACATTCACTCCCAAACCCTAAATTCCCACGATCGAGCCGTCTCCTCCGTGAAATTCTCCTCCGACGGTCGCCTCTTAGCCTCCGCCTCCGCTGATAAAACTATCCGCACTTACGCAATCGACACTGCTCAATCAGATTCCATCTTCAGTCCCGTTCGCGTGTTTTCCGGCCACGACAACGGCGTATCGGACATCGCCTTCTCTTCCGACGCAAGGTTCATCGTCTCAGGTTCCGATGACAAAACCCTTAAGCTATGGGACGTTGAAACTGGTTCTCTCATCAAAACGCTTAGGGGGCACTCTAACTACGTCTTCTGTGTTAAGTTCAATCCTCAATCCAACATGATCGTCTCTGGTTCTTATGATGAGACTGTTCGGATCTGGGATGTTAAATCTGGCAAATGCTTGAAAACTCTTCCTGCGCATTCTGATCCGGTGACTTGTGTTGATTACAATCGTGATGGGTCTCTCATTGTGTCCAGTAGCTACGATGGGTTGTGTCGGGTTTGGGATTCTGGAACTGGGCATTGTGTGAAGACCTTGATTGACGATGAGAATCCTCCTGTTTCCTTCGTTAAGTTCTCTCCTAATGGCAAATTCATCCTCATTGGTACTCTCGACAATAAGCTGGTGAGTGAGTCTCAAAGACTTGACCTTTACAATGTTTAGTTAAGGTTGCTTGTTGTCGAATTCATATGTAGGAGAATCGAATCAAAACGATATTAGGAAGGCATTGTGTATCTGATCTAGGAATTCACACTTGGCATAGTTGTAGATGGAGTTAATGAAGAGTTATTAATGAAAAGTAGAACCATCACTGGTCTCTTTAGTTTC
Source organism: Camelina sativa (assembly GCF_000633955.1). Lineage (NCBI taxonomy): Eukaryota > Viridiplantae > Streptophyta > Magnoliopsida > Brassicales > Brassicaceae > Camelina > Camelina sativa. The sequence goes on from NC_025702.1 coordinate 19,904,237, forward strand.
ATTTTGGGTCGACAGTGTTGTGTTAGAGTTTAGCTTAACTTAGAGAGGTTATTAGACATGGATTTGAAGCTCAGATTGTTAGAAGTTGTGTTTTTGCCTTCTTTGGTTTCCTCTCAATCAATCTCTAAATTTGTATGATCATTCAATAATCTCTCTGTGTGCGGTATTTTCAATGTACAGAGGTTGTGGAACATTTCTACAGCTAAGTTCATCAAGACATATACCGGACACACAAACTCCCAGTACTGCATTTCATCTGCCTTCTCTGTCACAAACGGGAAGCGGATCATTAGCGGATCTGAGGACAATTGTGTTTACATGTGGGAGATGAATTCCAAGGAAATGCTTCAGAACATATTTCCTCTCTGTTCTCTGTTTTTTTACCAATGCACATACATTTTCTCAAGTATTTATTGTGTATACTGACCGCGAGTCGTTGAGATCAGATAAGTTCTTGGGGACTGTATCAAATTAATTGGACTATGTTTATAGGTAGAACTGTCAACCAGGCCACAAATCGGCAATAAGCATCATCACTTGGCCATAAGCTGGTTAGTGAATCTCAAAGGCTCGAGCTTTAGATTGTTAGATATTGTGTTATTGGTTTCCTTGTATTCATTGAATCTTTATGATCATTCACACTGAAACTGTCACGAGCCTGGCATTTCAGCCAACAGAAAACTCAGTCTCACGCCACTATGTAAATCCTGCAAATGGAAATTGATTTGCGAGAGGTAATACAGTAAATGTTCAGAACATGATTGTTTCCTGTCTTCTTTCCCAGTACAAACAATACAGTTTTTTTCCAAGTAATGGAGTGTTTTAAAAAAGTGATCATACGAACTGAACAGCTCGTAGAGATAAGTTCTGGGGACTGTATCAAATTAGTTGGACCATGTTTTATGTCCGTGATGGTCGGACTCAGAAACAGAGTGGATATTGTGAAGATGACAAGTTTATGGTCCCATTTTCACTTTTATTAGATCGTATTTCACCTTTCAAATGGACCACTAGAAATAGAAACTGAAGAGAGAAAAAAATAAAACCCTTATTTTTACTAATATCAATATCAAACCAAAAGAGAAAAAGATGACTTTGTGTTGAGACCTTTGTCTTGGTTTATTTTGCCTCATCATGCGTCACTTTCACAACATGTTCTCTCTATTATTACATGATTTCAAAAAGAAGCAAAACATATCACTGCCTAAACCTTAACTTTATGCTTCAGTCTTTCCTAATATAATAAACTTTCAAATTCCTTATTGTACTAAAATCAACTATGGTTGTTGAGCTTTATTCTTCCGTTTGATCTCGGTTCCAACGACTGAAAAAGAAAAAAGATTTCAAATGGTATTGTTAGCTTTAGAAAAATTATGAATATGGTATAATCATTCCATTCATATACTAATCATAGTTATCTCTTTGGTGAGAAAAGATTTGAATCAAGATTTGTGTTGGTAAGAAGAATCCTTATAGAGATGTGCATTTAAGGAGACAAAAAGGAACACAACACGAGACGATGCGGTAAAGAATACACAAAAACAAAAGGAGAAAAAGGTTTGGTAATGGATACAACGTGATTCCATCATGGTTAAATAACTTTGCTTTTGTGGCTTTGGATTCTTCTCTATTTTAAAACACTTAAACCAATGTTATCTCATTATGCTTCATCCCAATCTATTCTTCTATTGTATACAGTATATAACTCTTACAACTTCAATTTTCAAGAAATTTTAAATTTCTAAAAGAGGTTGGAAATAGGGAAGAGGGTAGGAAAAAAAAAGTGTATAAAACAATAAACGAATCTCATTAAGCACCTACTTCCCACAACTTTCATAAAGTTTCTTACATAAAGCTCCCTTCACACGTGCTTACCAAATCAGAATCTAAATAATAGTATGAATCTGGCTCAATAATGTTTCGAAAATGGTTTTAGGTTTACTTAAGAAATCTATTGACGTTTATAGTGTGATTTTTCAAACAATATAAATTACTCTCCCTACACTACACCAAAGCCTGAAAAAGATTTGCATATAAATTTGAGACCTAGCATTTAAATATTCTTTCTTACACTGAAGAAACGAGAATACAGAAATGATTATAGAAAGGTCAGTGACAGTGAACTGTAGCTAGCAACTGGCAAAGAAACCTCGTTAGCTGTGGACTATTGCCACGACTCTTTTACACTTTACAATTACGATCACACCCCTAGACTCCTTCTCTTCATAAATAGTTAATGACTACAAATCAGAGAGTGTTCTCGTCGTTTCCAAATAGTTATACCAAAACCGACAATAACAATTTATGGTTTGGGGTGATTTGGTCATTTCAACTGCAGTGGAACGAGCAGTCCATTCAAGTCCAATGAGGTGTTTGGCCTGGGTTATCATGTTCCCCCCAATGGCACAGAAGTAATTACGTAGATGTTCCATGGTCAAGAATTTATTCAATCAAACAAAAAATTGACCAATACCTTTCTGTTAATTTTTCATACCACCAGCAGAATTATTACTTTTTGATAATTATCAATCATTTTCAATCTCTTTTATTTTTCTTTTCTTTCATCAAAGTCTTTTTACACTTTCATATAGCTTTTCTAAATTTTATATTTTGCTCGTTTTTCTATACATATCGTTATGTTTCAGAGGAATTTTATTATATGGTATGAATTAGTGAAAAAAAAAATATATATATATATAGCTACTACAACAACAACAAAAAAACACTATTTACTGAAATGTACTTCACATTTTTTTATTCGACCAAATCAAATAAATACGACCCCCATTGTTAACGCAAAAAGGCACAACAAACACAAAACAAAACATAATACTCCCTCCATTTTATATTACTTGTTATTCTAGACAATTTTACACATATTATTAAGAAAACAATTAAATTTTCTATTTTACTCCTTATTAATATACTATTTCATTTGATATAAATAATTAATAAACTAAAAGTTAGGGATAAAATTGAAAATTTAATATATTAAATCGTATCGTAAATACGAAATGATAAATAATAAAAAACAAAAAATTATCTAGTAAAAATAAACAAGTTGTATTTTCGGACACATGGGCCCAAAATTTACGGCCCAATAATTATAAACCTCTCTTTTAGATAGCGGGTCCCTCGGTGGTAAACTTTTTGACTAATCCATTGGATGCCCCTTTGGAGATGATTGCATCTTGACCGTCCATCTAAATTTCATTATTGGGTTTTTTTTTCGCTTTAAAGCATCATTAACTTATTTACGTATGGGATTAGATTACCAATAACGATCTTTTTTAGCTTTGTCGTTTTCCCAAAAAAAAAAACATAGTTTTAAGAATATATCACCTGCCCCTTCTTTT
>NC_025702.1:19907769-19924431 GCF_000633955.1 Camelina sativa
TTTTTTTTTTTTTTTTTGTATTTCTGAGTGGTTTTAGTTACTCTATCTACGTCCAATTCCAGTTAAACATGTTCAAGTTTAATGGAGAAAACAAGTAAACAACAATTGATTATTAGAAAAAGAAAAAAAAAAGGTAGAAAAAAACGTAGTCGTATTATAGGGGATTTTGTCAACACTTGAGAATATATATATATCACCACCTTTCAAAATGTTTCAAGAACAACATGGCTCCAAAACAAAAATAAATGAACCTTCTCTAATAATAGTATATTCTCCTTCGTACGAACGTTATAAATAAATAAATAAATAATCATAGCACAATATTCATTTCGTCAAAGCATAATGGTTTTGGAATCTGAATTATTTGTAAAAATGTATATAGTTTTTACTCCGTTTGTATTAAATTAAAACTCCAATTTCAGAAACTTATATCAATATTTGTGAATATTTTCAATATTGAATTAAAATGTAATTTTTTTTTTTGGCAGTCTATCACTTACACTTTTTTATCAAATCAGTACTAGTAAATAGTAATTTGTGTTCATGTATCTACCTCCAATTACTTTTTTAGTTTTAAAACTAAAAAGTAGTGTAACAAAATCAAAATCTGACGTGGCAAATATCTTCAATTCCAAAAAATCAAAAAAAATAAAACGAATATAAAACAAATTCACGCCTTCTTCCTCAACTTCGTCTTCTTCACTTACCATCTTCATTCACACTCCCTCCTCACACCAATCTCACAACCCTAAATCTCTCACACACAAGAGAGAGAGAGAGAGAGAGAGAGAGAGATAGCGCAAAATAAAAAATGAAACTTTTTCTTCTGCTTCTCTTTCTCCTCCACATTTCTCATACCTTCACAACAAGCCGACCAATCTCCGAGTTCCGTGCCCTTCTCTCACTCAAATCATCTCTCACCGGCGCCGGAACTGATGACCAAAACTCCCCTCTCTCCTCCTGGAAAGTCTCCACTAGCTTCTGTACATGGGTTGGTGTCACGTGCGACGTCTCTCGCCGTCACGTGACCTCTCTTGATCTCTCTGGTCTCAACCTCTCCGGTACTCTCTCCCCTGACGTCTCCCATCTACGTCTTCTTCAGAACCTCTCACTCGCTGAGAATCAGATCTCCGGTCCGATTCCGCCTGAGATCTCGATTCTCTCCGGTCTTCGTCACTTGAATCTCTCCAACAATGTCTTCAACGGTTCGTTTCCCGATGAGCTTTCTTCTGGATTAGTGAATCTCAGAGTTCTCGATGTCTACAACAACAACTTGACCGGAGATTTACCTCTTTCCGTCACCAACCTAACTCAGCTCCGTCATCTTCACCTCGGCGGGAACTACTTCGCCGGAAAGATCCCACCTTCGTACGGAAGCTGGCCGGTTATCGAGTATCTAGCAGTTTCCGGGAACGAGCTCGTAGGAAAAATCCCTCCAGAGATCGGAAACTTAACAACTCTCCGGGAGCTTTACATCGGCTACTACAACGCTTTTGAAGACGGTTTACCTCCAGAGATCGGAAACTTATCGGAGCTAGTACGACTCGACGGTGCTAACTGCGGATTAACCGGAGAGATTCCACCGGAGATCGGAAAGCTTCAGAAGCTCGACACGCTTTTCTTGCAAGTGAACGTGTTCTCCGGTCCGTTAACTTGGGAGCTAGGAACGCTCTCGAGTTTGAAATCGATGGATTTGTCTAACAACATGTTCACCGGAGAGATTCCAGCGAGTTTCGCGGAGCTTAAGAACCTCACGCTTTTGAATCTCTTCAGAAACAAGCTTCACGGAGAGATACCGGAGTTCATCGGAGACTTGCCGGAGCTTGAAGTGTTGCAGCTTTGGGAGAACAATTTCACCGGAAGCATACCGCAGAAACTTGGGGAAAACGGTAAACTCAATCTCGTTGATCTCTCTTCAAATAAACTCACCGGAACTTTACCGCCGAACATGTGCTCCGGTAACAAGTTGGAGACTTTAATCACTCTCGGAAACTTCCTCTTTGGTTCAATCCCTGATTCTCTTGGTAAGTGTGAGTCTTTGACCAGGATCCGAATCGGTCAGAATTTCCTAAACGGGTCAATCCCTAAAGGACTATTCGGATTACCCAAATTAACTCAAGTGGAGCTCCAAGATAACTATCTCTCCGGAGAATTACCGGTGGCTGGAGGTGTCTCCGTGAATCTTGGCCAGATCAGCTTATCAAATAACCAGCTTTCAGGTCCATTACCTCCGGCGATCGGAAACTTCACCGGCGTTCAGAAACTTCTCCTTGATGGTAACAAGTTCGAAGGTCAGATTCCTTCAGAGGTAGGGAAGCTCCAGCAGCTCTCCAAGATTGATTTCAGCCACAACTTATTCTCCGGTAGAATCGCTCCTGAGATCAGCCGTTGCAAGCTCTTAACTTTTGTCGATCTGAGCCGAAACGAGCTCTCTGGTGAAATACCAAACGAGATCACTGGTATGAGGATTTTGAATTACTTGAATCTGTCGAGAAACCATCTGCTTGGATCAATCCCTGGTTCGATCTCGTCAATGCAGAGCTTAACATCACTTGACTTCTCTTACAACAATCTCTCCGGTTTAGTTCCGGGAACCGGACAGTTCAGTTACTTCAACTACACATCGTTCTTGGGTAATCCTGATCTCTGTGGTCCTTACCTTGGTCCTTGTAAAGATGGTGTTGCTAAAGGAGGTCACCAGGGTCATAGTAAAGGACCACTGTCAGCTTCTATGAAGCTATTGCTCGTTCTTGGACTACTCGTATGTTCAATTGCTTTCGCGGTTGCAGCTATAATCAAAGCTAGATCATTGAAAAAGGCTAGCGAGTCACGGGCTTGGAGATTAACAGCTTTCCAGAGGCTAGACTTCACATGTGATGATGTCTTGGATTCTCTTAAAGAAGACAACATTATAGGCAAAGGAGGAGCTGGTATTGTCTACAAAGGTGTAATGCCTAACGGTGATCTAGTCGCGGTCAAAAGACTCGCTGCAATGTCTCGTGGTTCTTCCCATGACCACGGATTCAACGCAGAGATTCAAACCTTAGGAAGGATAAGACACAGACACATCGTGAGGCTTCTTGGTTTTTGCTCTAACCACGAGACGAATCTACTTGTCTATGAGTACATGCCTAATGGTAGTCTCGGTGAGGTGCTTCACGGTAAGAAAGGAGGACACTTGCATTGGGATACACGTTACAAGATTGCTCTCGAAGCTGCAAAAGGACTTTGTTATCTTCATCATGATTGTTCACCATTGATTGTTCACAGAGATGTCAAATCAAACAACATCCTCCTCGATTCAAACTTTGAAGCCCATGTTGCTGACTTTGGTCTCGCTAAGTTCCTTCAAGATTCTGGTACTTCTGAATGTATGTCTGCAATCGCTGGTTCATACGGCTACATAGCTCCAGGTACTAACAAAAAGATTCAAACTTTACAATCTCTTTTGCTCTGTTTCATACAAAAAAAAAAAATCAAACTTTACAATCTCTTTTGCTCTGTTACTAAATAAAGGTTCTAACTTGGACGATCTTTTGCTCTGTTTTGTTGTTTGTATAGAGTATGCGTATACACTGAAGGTAGATGAGAAGAGCGATGTGTATAGTTTCGGAGTGGTTCTTTTAGAACTCGTCACCGGAAGAAAGCCCGTCGGAGAATTCGGAGACGGTGTCGATATCGTGCAATGGGTTCGTAAGATGACTGATTCGAACAAGGAGTCGGTTCTGAAAGTGCTTGATCCGAGGCTTTCTTCGATCCCGATTCATGAAGTGACGCACGTCTTCTACGTCGCGATGCTCTGTGTTGAAGAACAAGCTGTTGAGAGGCCGACGATGAGAGAAGTCGTTCAGATTCTCACCGAGATCCCGAAATCGCTACCTTCTAAGGATCAGCCGACGACGGAATCAACGCCGGAGAATGAGCTTTCGCCTAAGGTCGGTGGTCAAGGAGGTCCACCGGATCTACTTAATCTCTGAAAGTTTTACGATTCCCGGGAGGTAAATTTAGGGGTACAAGGGTAAATTCGTCCTTTTTCAGAATGGTTTTAGCGATGAGATTTGGTTTGTTAATTACCTTTTAGACTGGTTTGGTGATTTGGTTCGGTTTAGTATTATTGTTTAACTCTTTTTTAAGTGTGTTTAATTTTTTACTCGGCTTTTACTTTTTATCTTCCTTTTTCTTTTTAATTATGAAATTCAGCTCTATTGTAGTTTGAAATTTGTATGAATGAAAAATGTACAGTTGGGGTTTTGAGGAAACTTAATTTACAGTTACATGTATGTGTAGTGTGAAGACTCTTGCATCAGTGCATGTCTTTGCTGTAGCGTCACGTATCTGCCACTGATATGAACGTTCCTCTTATATTTATTGGTTTTTGGTATTTTGACATAGTTAAAAACCGTCGTAAAATCTACGATTTTTTACTGTTACAGGAATTGTTTATAAAAAAAAAAAACTGATTCAGATTAGTCCTCCTTACAGCTGCGGTAACTACACCCCAAGAAGAAAATACAAATTTGAACTTTTTGATCTCCATCAACAAGGTTGAATTTAGGTGAAAGTTGTAAACTTGGAAGAATAATTAAAGAGAACAAAGCATGTGGGTAAAAAAAAGTCAGAGAGAGAGATCAAAGGTATAAATGTGGTGGGGAGATAAATGATTGGTTTTGAGTTAATAATATGAGAGAAGGTAAGAAAGTAAAAGCTCTCTCGCTCACAAATATTTTCTCCCACATGCAAAATCATATACCAAGTCGTAAGTCCTTTAATGGTTTTAATGAGATCTCTCTGTCTAACTCTATTCCCTTCTCATGAAGCAATTTCTAGTCTTCGTTAAGCATTTATGAATCTTCACTAGCTCGTGCTCATAAATATATGCCGCACCCAACTTACATTTATATGGTTTCATTTGGTTGTACGTAGTTTACAATGATGATTGTAGATCTTAGAGTAAGTCTAGGTTTTTACGAGACATTTTGGACCAAACAAACAAAATTGAAGCTATGTAATGTTTGTTCAATTTTTGTATGGCATAAGTAATCGGCTAAGTTGTGGCTTTGATAGGGGATTCTCAAGGAACTCTATGATAAAATGTTTACACTAAGGCTTTGAATGGGAGGACAGAAAAATAGCAGATCACTTTTTAATGTAGTACTCTTATCACTAAATTACCATTCAAGAATTTTTTTAATTTTAAAAATTAATGCAGATAAACTGTGTGCAGTTCATATATTTTTGTTTTTTTATGGTAAATGCATGAGAAATACATGCAGATCTGGTCTACAACATTTTTTGATGCTGTTCACGTTTGATCTGCACTTGAACAACCAAATATTTAATCTACTTTTATTCTGCTTGATCTGCTTGAACCACTTGATATGCTCTGCCTAATATGCTTTCTACATTTAAAGCCTAAGATAAAATCCAAACACTGTCATCCATTTTCTATAATGCAACAGTCCTCCCTTGAAAAATAAAATCCAAACACTATCATCCATTTAGTAAAATCCTATTGCTATATGTTTATGATTCTTTTATTACTATACTCCAAACAAGTTACTATTTGAAGAGCCTTACTGCAAATATATATTTTTAAAAAGAAATATAACGTTTATTTCACAAACGAACAAGAAGAGTTTTTTGTTTGCTTGATACATACACACATCTATTGCGTGTGTGTGATCACGATTTCATCACTCACATAACAACTATACGTCCATGGGATACTTCATGTTCGATGGATGACAAAGGTGAAAATAAAAGGTGGAAAAAAACAGTTAACAATGTCTTTTCTTATCAGCTTTATATTCTCACATTATGCGTAATTCCCGGACAAGGGGAAAAAAAAATATTAATTACAAACTTTCTTATCTCAAAGAATTTTCATCTGTGACAACTCATAAGCACTGAAAATTAGACTCCCCAATTTTCTAACTCAGTTTACTCTGTGTCTACGCTTATAGGCCTTCCACATAGCACATAAGTATAAAAATCAATTTCAAACATTTCTTATTGGTTAGATTTAGAGGTAAAAATGCCACGTGGACTATTTGATTGTGATGTGACAGAGACACGTAGAAGAGAAAGAAAGAAAGAAAGGAGTGGACTGTGGTTTTGAATGGGTCCTTTTTGTCATCTTCTTGGTTTCATTGTTTTCCCCGACATAGTTATGTCCCATCCCCTCGTAGTTGCTAAGAGAATCCTTACACCAAAAGGTAAAATGACAATTACATAATTTAGAAATTTATTTGTTGATTTGATATGTGAAAATATGCCGTTAATAGAGTAAATGTATATATTTGGTATCAGCCGCTTTACAATTTCGAAATTCCTACACAAGAAAAAAAAAAAAAAAATCTTATCGCCTTACCTATTAATACTCTGATTCATGTACTACTGGCTGTTGTGTTGGCCCAAATATTCCCCATTTCGTTTGAATTATGTAGTGAATTCGAAATATAGATCCCTCATCCCTATAGTATTTGTGGTATACAAAATATATGCCAGAAAAAAAACATAAAAGATCAGATTATAGTAATGCATTCGTGGGATTAATTATGTGTTATTACTATGTATGATAAGTGGAGTTGAAATGCAATGAATTTGTACGTCAACCGATTGTCTTCCCTGACACGTGACTGAAGTTGCTTCATGGTATGTAGTACGTGTGCGTCAATATATCTCTATATATATATGTAATGTGGGTTATGTGTATGTGAAAATTATTATATGTCATATCGCAACGTGATGTTAGGTAGAGATTCGTAATACATCATCCAGTCATCCATATATGTAAATAAAAAGATTCACTTTGAAATTTCATAGTTTCACGAGTAATAATGTGTACTTATATAATTATGATTGCAGTACTTTTTGTTATTGTTCATAAAGAAAATGCAGGAGATAATTCATGATTGTAATATATATTATTGTAACCAGAGAAGAACTATCATAACAAATTAATTATATGGTTAAATTTATAAAGTGTTATGTTGAGGTGACGTTGAGATGACAAAAAGCAGAAGAGACATTGGTTAATGCTCCCTTTTTCGTTTGTATACAGACAGTTTTGAAAAATCAAACGTGACAAATGTTTCCATATGCTTCTTCTGATCCTTTTGAATTATAAGCACATATATATACCTCTTTTTTAAAAAAATTATCAATTTTTAGTAATTAGCTGTAAAGCTCACTCGCCACATTATTCATGAGATAACATAAATATAATTTTTGCATGATCTATCTTCTTTTATTTTATACAAGGCATGATGTACTCCTAATAATGAATACTTATTGTCTAATATGTAATTATTACTGCCATTATTGTAAGTTATGCACATGCATAAACACAAACAATATCTATCAGCATTTTGAAAACAAATAATACAGGTTGAAATCAATGTTACGTTGAAAATTTTAGTCATGCGTTATCGCAAACCACGCCTTAACAACAATGTCGACTGGTAATAAAATGAGATGACACAGCTAAATTTTAACCAGTGGTGCTATATTCTTGCATTTTCCTATCAAATTGTCTATACCAAAGTAATAAAATTGAACAAAATTAAACTCATATCCGTTGAGACTCTCTGTCAAGGTCAGCACTTAGCAGTACAGTAATAATGATCACATATTCGATAAATTGAAATTGATCAAGTTAAAACAATTTTAAAGCAAAGTTATAATTACGAATCAGAAACTTTAGCTTTTTTTTTTTTGTTTTTCTCATTTGGAATCCAAATCCCACCAAATAGTATCCTTCAAATAGGGAAGACCCAGTCAACTTTGACACGTGAGTTGCCCACACGTGTCTCGTAAACATTCTATAAAACGCACGATAGATTTGTTAAAAAGCATCACGAGAGTACTCATTATTGAGATTTGCCTTTCTTTACTTTTTTTTTCCTTCGCATTTTTCTCCTTTTGCTGCAATTTTAGTGGTTTGTTTGTGCTTTAATTAATACTCTTTTCAAAATGAGAGATCACACGAGACCCGACACACCAAAAACACGAGAACGTCCCACACACCAAAAACACCATATCTGTTTTTATATGATTGCAACCGTCCGTATATTATATGTGTCCGTGAGAGAAGGTTCTTCTTATATGCGGATATTGTGAGTAAATAAATGATCCGTTTGGAAAAAAACTCGTGACACCACACCATCAGAATAAATACATATTAATTAGGCCAGGAATATACGGGCCTTAGCCCGACCCACATGTTATTTTCGAATACTAAAATAGTAGAATGGGCTTTATCTTTAAAGAATACAGCCCAATATCTAGAGACGAATTAATTACACCCTCCAATGTTCCGCGGGAGTTCCAGTGTTAGTTTAAGTAGTCGTCAGGCAGTACTGAAGATTTGTTCTGTTCTGTTCCGCTCCGTTCGGTTCGTACAATGTACACAAAAATGATTTAACATGCTTAAGAAGCGAGACACTACACATAAGTGGAGTGAGAGTGGTGTCGTGTATAAAAAACAAAGTGAGAAACAAAAAAAAAAACAGAATAGCAGTTCAACAACCTTCTAAAGTTATGAGCTTTTAATTGAAAAACCACAAACATACATTATTATATGTTCCCATCCATTTTTTTCGATAAATTCAATGTATTTAGTCTTTTGTTAATTACTTTTATTGTTAAGGAACGTACCAGTGTTTATATATAATTTTTTTTTAGCGTGGATAATGTACTACTCTAATGGTGACTAAAATATGCATTTCTTTTGAAGTAAGAAAAATTAGGAGATGTTTTGGGAAAGCTAAATGTTGACTAAAAGTACAATTTACTCAGACAGAAGAGTCTTCACGGCGACGTAGAGTGTCTTCCGGCGATTGCATATTCCAAAGCAAAACAAAACAATTGAATGCTAATTAAGTAGAGAAGCCTCAACTTCTGATGAGCCGTACGTGAATGTGGTTCTAGTGTCTTCTCAAATGGCTCCCTTCCATTTAGTTTTGAAGTTAGCGTTTTATGACAAATTTGTCATTGCCTTCTAGAAGATGGTTAAAACAAGAACAAAAACATTGAACATAAAACAAAATTGGCGAGAGGGTAAAAAAGTCTCATTGCACTGTTAAATTATTACTAAAGTTTAAGATTAGACATTAACTGCGCCTAACTGAAGACTAAAAAGGAAGAGTTGATGAAATGAAGTCTACACAGCATTACCTAACATTCTCTGTTTGTAAATGCATCCACTTGAGAGACACAGACACTTACCAGTTACCATCCTCCTTCCTAGTCAAAGCTACTGTTACTGACTAACTGTTGTTCGATTAACCATCAACAACATAACTTCAGGCTTAATAAAATATTTTTCTTGATAATATATATGTTTTGGTCGTAGAAGAACCTTTTTTGGTATGATTTATTTACTGAAATGCTAGTTATAACCTGTTTATTTAGTAATTTTGTATGATCTTGTAGCATATCGATCGAATTGGAAAAGAATTAGTATATCTTACATTTGTTCCCACATATAATTTTACAAACAAATTCGCATTTTGCTTCCCAAAATTCAAAAGTTAAGGGTGAAACATAAAAAAACTCTGTCCTTGGATTCATCAAACACATCAAAAGACATTGAAGTCAAACATAATTATTTTGTTATGTAAACGCATATCTAAGCTTAAACAACCAATAGAAGCCTACAAATGTACATAATCTAGTAGAATGCAGCTATGATTATGAAAGCTCACACACGCACACATCATTAGTGGGAAAAAAGGGTGAAACGTTATAATACGTTTACGCTAATACGTTTTCTTGTTATTATAACATACGTGTTACCAACTTACCACTCCATATTCATGTTTTCGGGTTTTACTCCGCATTTCTCTAATTGTATTTGTTTCAAACTCGCTTCCCATTCAAAATTCTTGGATTGTCTGTAATTGTAAACCACAAGAGATTTGGACATTTTAACCCACGCTTTGCTCGCATTTTACTTTTTTCACACTCGGACCGTATTATATTTTCTAATAACCAAAAATGTCTTAAAACAATGACAAAAAATTTCAATTCCCATTAAGCAAGTAATAACCATTTTTGTATTAGACGTATGCTGAGATGTTCTTTCTAAAATTAGTCGATTTTACACCATACATTAATTATTAGGTTCATCTAATTCCACCCAACTAGAAGAAAAAAAATGTAGATAATGTTGGGGTTTTCAAAGAGTCACTAACAAAAGTTTTCTAGATTCCTTTTCAACTTATTAGTATATCTTTTAAGACTCCACAAAAACTTCAAGAAAAAACTGTCACTCACACACTAAACCTACTTTGGTACTTCCCATGTGAATCAAGAAAAGCAACCAAAACGAGCGAAAGTCTCATTGGAAAAAACCTGCAAATCCGTTCATCTTTATATAACCATCTCTTTTAAACGCCACTTACCTTTTTTCTTTCTTCTTTCTTCTTCTTTAATCACGATTCCTATGAACAACAACATTCCTTATTCACCTTCATCGTCTTTCATCATCATTTTCCCAACACGATGATGACCACTACTACTACTTCTCTCTCCTTGTTCCTCTCTCTACTTCTTATTCTTTTTTGTTTCCTCCAAGTTTCTTCCAACGGAGATGCTGAGATTCTTAGCCGGGTTAAAAAGACTCGACTTTTTGACCCGGATGGAAATTTACAAGATTGGATCATAACCGGAGATAACCGCAGTCCGTGTAACTGGACGGGAATCACATGCGACGATAACATCAGAAACGGTAGCACCGTCACTGCCATCGATCTCTCCGGATATAATATCTCCGGCGGGTTTCCTTACGGGTTCTGTCGTATACGTACACTCATAACCATCAATCTTTCTCAAAACAATCTCAACGGTACGATCAATTCAGCTCCTCTCTCCCTCTGTTCTAAAGTTCAAGTTTTGATACTCAACGTTAACAACTTCTCCGGTAAATTACCTGAATTCTCGCCGGAGTTTCGTAATCTACGCGTTCTTGAATTGGAATCGAACTTGTTCACCGGCGAGATACCTCTGAGCTACGGGAGATTAACTTCTCTCCAAGTTCTGAACCTTAACGACAACCCGCTAAGTGGAATCGTTCCGGCGTTTTTAGGTAATCTGACTGAGTTGACTCGTCTTGATCTCGCTTACATCAGTTTCGAGCCTAGTCCGATTCCATCCATCTTCGGTCACTTGACGAAGCTGAGTGAACTACGCCTAACTAAATCGAACCTCGTAGGAGAAATCCCTCGTTCGATCATGAACCTGGCGTTGCTAGAGAATCTCGATTTAGCTATGAATGCTCTCACCGGAGAAATACCTGAGAGTATCGGTAGACTCAAATCGGTTTATCAAATTGAGCTATTTGATAACCGGTTATCTGGAAAATTACCGGAGAGTATCGGAAATTTAACCGAATTGAGGAATCTTGATGTCTCTCAGAACAATCTCACCGGTGAATTGCCGGAAAAAGTCGCTGCTCTGCAACTTATCTCGTTCAACCTCAACGATAACTACTTCACCGGAGGATTACCAGATGTCGTGGCTTTGAATCCTAATCTCGTCGAGTTCAAGATCTTCAACAACAGCTTCACGGGGACGTTACCTAGGAATCTCGGAAGATTCTCCGGTATATCTGAATTCGATGTCTCGACGAACAGATTCTCCGGCGAATTGCCGCCGTATCTCTGCTACAGAAGAAAGCTTGAACGTATCATCACTTTCAACAATCAATTGAGCGGCGAAATTCCGGAATATTACGGCGGTTGTGGTTCGCTTAATTACATCCGAATGGCGAATAACAAACTCTCCGGCGAAGTTCCGGTTAGGTTTTGGGAGCTTCCTCTAACTCGTCTCGAGCTAGCCAACAACAATCAATTACAAGGTTCGATTCCTCCTTCGCTATCTAATGCTCGTCATCTATCTCAGCTCGAGATCTCCGGTAACAATTTCTCCGGTGCGATTCCCTCCAGTATCTGTGATCTCGGAGATCTCAGAGTCATCGATCTTAGCCGCAACCGTTTCTCAGGATCTCTTCCGAATTGCATTAACAAATTGAAGAATCTAGAGAGACTGGAGATGCAGGAGAACATACTCGACGGTGAGATTCCGAGTTCGGTGAGTTCGTGCACCCAGTTAACCGAGTTGAATCTCTCGAACAACCGTTTACGCGGCGGAATACCATCGGAACTCGGTGATTTACCGGTATTGAACTACCTGGATCTCTCCAATAACCAAATCACCGGTGAGATTCCGTCGGAGCTGTTGAAGCTGAAGCTTAACCAATTCAACGTCTCCGATAACAAACTCTATGGTAAGATCCCTTATGGGTTTCAGCAAGACGTTTTTCGATCCGGTTTATTGGGTAACCCGAATCTATGTGGCCCGAATTTGGATCCGATTCGACCTTGCCGATCTAAACCGGAGACTCGGTACATCCTCGCGATCTCAATCCTATGCATCCTTGTACTAACCGGAGCTTTGGTTTGGCTATTCATCAAAACCAAACCGTTATTTAAGAGAAAACCGAAACCAATAAATAAAGTAATCATTTTCCAGCGGGTCGGGTTCACGGAGGAAGACATATACCCGCAATTAATGGAAGAGAACATAATCGGGTCGGGCGGGTCGGGTCTGGTTTACAGAGTGAAACTCAAGTCGGGTCAAACGCTCGCGGTGAAGAAACTCTTGGGAGGACCGGGTCAGAAACCGGAATCTGAATCCGTATTCAGATCCGAAGTAGAGATACTGGGTCGGGTCAGACACGGAAACATCGTGAAGCTTCTTATGTGCTGTAACGGCGATGAGTTTCGGTTTTTGGTGTACGAGTTCATGGAAAACGGAAGCTTGGGTGACGTTTTGCATTCGGAGAAAGAATTGCATTCGGAGAAAGAACATCGTGCCGTTTCTACACTTGACTGGACGACACGATTTTCGATCGCGGTGGGTGCTGCTCAAGGACTTGCTTATCTACATCATGACTCTGTTCCACCGATTGTTCACCGTGACGTTAAAAGCAATAACATATTGTTGGACCATGAGATGAAGCCACGTGTTGCTGATTTCGGTTTAGCTAAACCGTTAAAGAGAAAAGACAATGATGGTGTCTCCGATGTTTCTACCATGTCTTGTGTTGCTGGAACCTACGGCTACATTGCTCCTGGTAACAATTCTATAAACTCTATTACTACAAATTCATGAATTATATATACCAGAGTACCCAAAAATCTGAAACATTCAAACCGAATAACCAAAATTTTTAGTAACATTATTTTAAATTTGTGTTGTTCTGTTTGTGGTTACAGAATATGGTTACACGTCAAAAGTGGATGAAAAGAGTGATGTTTATAGCTTCGGGGTCGTTTTGCTCGAACTGATTACCGGAAAAAGACCGAACGATTCGTGTTTTGGTGAGAATAAGGACATTGTTAAGTTTGCAATGGAAGCAGCTTTGTGTTCTTTTCCGTCACCGGAAGATGGAGCCATGAATCAAGATTCACCAACTAGAAATTATCGAAATCTTGGCAAGCTTGTGGATCCAAAGATGAAACTTTCGATGAGAGAATATGAAGAGATAGAGAAAGTTCTCGACGTTGCATTGCTTTGTACCTCGTCGTTTCCGATTAACAGGCCGACCATGAAGAAAGTAGTAGAGTTGCTCAAAGAGAAGAAATCACTCGAGTGATGATACGGTGTCGTTTTTTATCGTCTGATTCTAGTCATAGGCTTATTAATAGGCTTGTCTAATGTTACTTAAGTTTGGGCTTTTAGAAAACTAATGAAAAACTTGTATGTTTCGTGCCTCAACAGAATCTAATGACAGAAAATTTTATATATTACAAGGATACTTCAATCAAAGCCGAACACACACAAATACAAAACAACCTTGCCCTAGTAAAGTAGCATCTGATAAGCTTCAAAGGGTCTACTTTAGGAAAAAGAGGACTGGGGATAAGGACGTTGGCAAACCGTGTGAAGATACACCTGGCTCTTTGACCGAAAACTTCACACGTGAGAAGGTTTAGCTAAGTTTGGAGCTAAAGTAATGCCAAGTATAAGTAAAGATTAGAGGAAGCAGCAAAAGGGCATTGAAACGACAACGTTTTAGAAATAAATCTCAATATGGTGGAATAATAGTAAGCCCAGCCCATTAATACTCAGTCCATGTTGTTGTTTGGTGGTACTTTTAAGTAAAATTCATTCATACGACAGCATTTTATAAATTCTGTATGCTTGACAATATTGTTGGCCTACTTTAATTAGTTGCTGAATGGAGTTTGTAAAAATGTCATATGTTTATGCTATGAATTCATATATATACTTGAAATCTGGAAGCCACTGACATGTATGAATTGTGATATTCACTTCTCGGGATGATACTAGCTCTCATTGTAGTCTTGTTATTTATATATATGATTTTTTTTTTTTTCCAGTTTTTGTTCCCTTAGTTATAAGTACTTGTGCATTTGTGGCTTGCAGTGTCAAACAGTCATGAACCGTTTCTCATCTTCTTTTATATATTTTGCAGTGTTAATGATCCAGTTGCGATGAAGTTACTTGGAAAAGATTGTGAGATGGACACTTTGGTATCACCAAAGGATGAAAGCATCAAAATACATTACGACGATGGACCTAAGTCGAGATTACTCGAGCAGCACACTATAACTATCAAATGGACTGTCCATTGTCCAATGGGTGCGTCCAATATGAACGTTTATGTTTATGGACTAAGTTTGGACGGTCCACAATGGACAATGGTCCAAAATATGGCCATGTCCATTGGACAACTTTTTTATTTTTGAGGTTTCTTGTATTTTGTGTTTGGTGTTTAAAATTTTTCTATTAAACCAAACATGTTTATTTTTATAAAATCGGACTTATTTTATAAACCCAAGTAGTATTTCGATTAGTTGTATAAAATCAAAGTGTTTATTTTTATAAAATCTTATTTATTTTACAAAATCTGATATTTATTTTACAAAACCAAAGTGTAGACATACGATCAAAGTATCAATTATCAAACCTCACCAACAAAATATCAATTATGAAAAAAGATGAAGAAAAGACTGTTTCATAATCTCATAACTCAAAAACCAAAGTCATAATCTCATAACTCAAAATCCAAAGTCATAAACTTAGACAACAACAATATTTCCTTCCTCTTCAACAAACTTGAACTCTTCATCACCTACAACATTCAAATCAATAAAGTTAAAAATTCATTACCAATATAGTTCAAATGCAATTAAAAAGTAGAATTCTTACCAATATCTTGAAATCCTCTAAACCAGTTTTGCACGCCTATGAAGAAACTGATGCATTCATTATTCTGTGAATAATGAATGTGATGATCTCTTCTTCATTGTGGTGTTGTTGTTCTTTATAAAGAAAGGAGACAAGTCGAAGGCAATTATAAGCTCAAAGCTACACGAATTTGCTCTGAGACCAAAATATTTTCAATTCAATACGGATCATGACATGGTCGTATTATCAAAACTTCTAGGATATGCAGACCTAATATATTTTGAACACTGTTTTTTCTTTTTTGCGTTACTAAACTAGTCCAAAGCAAACCGATTTTTTTCCATGTCTTGCAATTAGGAACCATTTCATATATTTTGTAAGTTTTTAATGTAAAACGTAAAAACCATTACAAACATACAACAAAAAAGAAAACAATACAAGTTTTTCCTTTTTTTTGTTGTCTGTGTAAAAAAACCTAACTTATAAACAAATACCAACTAGGCAACTACATCTCTTCTTACAACAAATTATAATAATTCTTGGGGGAAAGAAATCATCAATCTTTTTTTTATAATTATTATTTATAATCTTACCCTTGTGAATCTTGCGATCTGATAGCACAATTGCAAAAAAAAAAAAAAAGGAAAAGTTAATCCAAAAAAGAAGAAAAGGAAATATGCAAAACAAAAGAAAAGGGAAAAGGAAATCCTATTTATTTTATTATTAGGAGTTAGTAAACCCTACAAAATCTTATAAATACTCTCACATCACTTTTCTCTCTCGATGGAAAAAACAAAAATCATATCTTTCATCTTTTTTATTTATTTATATTTTGGTTTCTCCCTGCGAAGAGCCAAGCAGCTTTGTCGCCGCCGGTGGTCTCTCTCGAGACGATGATAAATCGATGAAGCCGAAGGGATGATCCGATTGTAGTAGACATACGACGTTCTATCCAAGTTAAGTAAGTAAGCTGCCCTAATCTCTGCTTCTATCCTTCATCTCAGAATTTAACGGATTTCCAAAATTCTAACATCTGATATTGTTGTAAGATCTTGTCTTATCTAACAGCGGGAATTGTTTTTCAATCCAAAGCACGAACGGGCGAATTTCTAAAGAGGAATTAGCGAAGACGACGAACGATCCACGAGCCCTTCTCCTCCTCCTTCTTCTTGTTTGGTACTCTCTCTTCTCTCTCTTTTTTAATCCGATCTTCTTCTTCTTGTTTTGCAATTCTCATACTTGTCTCTGTCTGATTTTTGTTTTTAGGGTTTTTTTTAGGGGAGACGATTGCAAAACCATAATCTGAGACGTGTAGGAGAGATTGCGTGTCTGCTACTCTGTTCTTGCTTCCTCAATCCTCACCCACCAATTCCACGGTTTGTCTTCCCAATTTTTGCTTCTTCTTCTTTTTTCTTTTTTCTTTTTTTTTTTTTTTTTTTTTTT